>NW_016107924.1:347459-352359 GCF_001604975.1 Cebus imitator | reverse complement strand
TTTAGTAGAGACGGGGTTTCACCATGTTGACCAGGATGGTCTCGATCTCTTGACCTTGTGATCCACCCGCCTCGGCCTCCCAAAGTGCTGGGATTACAGGCTTGAGCCACCGCGCCCGGCGACCCCTTATTCTTTCTAAAGGCTGCTTGAGAGCCATCGGGACTACTCTCGACAGACCTCCTCCATCCTTTAGCGCCTGCCTGGGATATGACCTAGGCCAGAGCTTTGGGAGTGCCTCGTGTGCCACATCTTACTATGAGCAGGGAGGGTGGTGGTGCAGGGGAGAGCATGGCTGTCACCAGGTCCTGTGGAGTTGGCCCAGCAGGGCAGCTAATCCTCAGCCCGACATCCTGTTGGTGAGACCCAGGGCCAAGCTGAATAGTGTAGCCAGAACCACAAAAGGGAAACTCTGTCTCCATAGTAGCCCCTGCTCACCTTCACCTCTTCATCCGTCAGGGAAGCACCCAGGTGAGGAAGTTGCCTCACTTGGGTCTTGGCCCAAGAAGCATTTCTTGGAGACTTTCTCCTCTCTATTCCCTTTCTCCTTTCTCTGCTTCCTCCCAGTGGATTGCCTCCTTATGCTGGCTCACATCCCTGCTGTGGGAAACATCTTACAGCATAGTAGAGGGGGTGGGGGGTAAAGGAAGGATTGAGCGCTTGGAGTCCTGTGAGTTGGATGGTTCAGTCCTGAAAAGAGGGTTGGTGACTTTGGAGCAGGGGATCAAAGAGCAAACACCAGTGCTTGTTGCTTCCCTGGCTCCTGAACAAGCAGAACCTCCTCTCTTTACCTGTCCTAGATACCCAGCGTGGGACCAGTGCTTCACAATGACCCTGTCTTGAGTTCCTGACCCCCCTTCTTCCCTCTTTTGAAGACTAGAGGTGCTGGTGTGGGCTAGCAACAGGCTGAGAGAGTGTGGCATTTCAGCAGGTCTGGAGGAGAGTGGGCACTCAGCCTGGCCCCCTCTGCAGAAAGGCCCCTAGCATCTCCTCAGCCTCCAGCTAGGCTGTAGCTGGCTTAGCAGGCTACGGAAGGTTGTTGACAATGAGACTTCTGGATTGGCGGGCAGTAGTATTTGGAGACTTAATGGTCGCTCTTACTGAACATTGGATAAGGCCTTTTACATGTGTTCTCTCATCTACCTGGGTAAAGTCAGGAATGTTTATAGCAACTTTACAGATTAAAAAAATTAAAGCCTGTAGGTGGGGGAACCAGGACTTGAACCTCTTCTGTTGGACTGCAGCGTTCTCAAGATCGCTGCCTGGCACAGATGTGCTGCGATATTGACTGCAGGTCTTTTGGGTAGTTCTCTTCCTCATTTGTAATAATCTCACCTCCCTCTTGACAATGTTGATGTTACACTTGTTTTGTTTTGGGTTTTTTTTTTTCCTTTCTGTGAATGGCAGGTCTCAAACTCTTGGGCTCAAGCTATCCTCTGCCTCTGCCTCCCTAAGTGCTGCCTGTAAAGGCATGAGCCACTGCACCTGGCTTGATGATGTTGATGAGAATAACAAAGTTAATATGTGCTGAGTAGGTGGCAGATTTAGGATTCGAAACCTGGCAGTTTGTCTCTGACATCTACAGTCTTAAGCAGAAAGGAAGAGAATGAATGGCAGAGTCTTGCTTATGGTGCTTAAGCTCCTTGAGGCCCAGCATGCCATAGGGCCAGGCAAGGAATGCTGACCTGCTGTGCCATGCACACCAGCCCCTCTGTTCACCAACAGGGATGGGCAGAGCAGAGCTTAGGATGGGCATGGGATGCCCAGATTTGGTTTCAGAGGGGCAAAAGGCCCAAGTGCCAGATAGGTGCTAAATCCCTGTTCTGGATTTTGAGAGCTTAGAGACTGTCATGCTTCTTGCTGCCTTGGGCTTGTATCCTCATAGAAAAGGGGAGTGACAAGAAACTTAGAAGGTGTCGTCTGACCTGGGTATAGGGAAGTAAGACAGAAAAAAAAAAAAAAAAAAAAAAAAAAAAAAGAAAAAAAAAACAGAAAAAAAAAAAAAAAAAAAAAAAACTTAGAAAGTGAACTAGAGGTTGCCAAGGAAACTTTCCCACCCATCTTCCTCTCGTAGGAGTTGGGGCAGAAGGAAGGTTTTTCCTGTTCATTGCCCCCTAGGCAGACTGGGTAGGGCGGGAGGCAGTCTAGCAGCACTTTCAGGGAGGATGGGGCTCAGAAAAACGTAGCCAAGGAGGCCAGGCTTTCAGTACCCTGCTGGACAGGGCTAGGGTATCCTTCAGGAGACTGGCCCAATCAGGTGCCAGCAGGGCCTAGAAATGCCCTTCTCCTTGAGGGGTGTGAACGCTAGAGTTCGTTTGGAAGGGAAAAAAGCAGGTATTCAAAAATCTGCTTGTCTAGCGAACACTGTTTGAGGATCAGCCAGGCTTAGGTGAACTGCAGGGTGTGTGAACAGAGCACCAGAGAGCTCCACAGGCTGGAATGAGCAGACAGTAAGGGCTGGGGGGCTTCGTGGAGATGCAAAGGTTGATGAGGAAGAGAGAAGGAAGGAAGTTAAAAGGGCCTCTTCTGGGATGTGAGGAGCGTCCCCCTTCAAACATCTAATCAGATGCATGGGTTCTTCCTCCTCCATGTTCCAACCCCACGTGTTTCTGGGATCTGGTCTAGCAGTTCACCAAAAGACAGCCTGCAGCTACTATGCAAAGGCCTACGTGGGCATGATGTCAGAATCAGGATACTGCAGTTAGTTGTTACTGTCATTTCTGCCTGAAAAGCATCTGGGTGGGCTAGTAAGCTTCCTGCCTAGGAACGCTGGACAGTTCCTCGGGTAGTTGCAAGTCATTCTTTTTCTTTGTGGTTTTTGAGTGCTTCACTTACAGCCAACAGGGGCCATGAAAGGAAGAACTTTGACTCACACTCCTCTGGTCACCCTACTGCCCTCCAAACTGTTTCCTTGAAGTTTCCAAGACAGTTCTGGATGATTCTGGGATGAGGCTCTGGCCTCACGCTTTGTTGCAGTATGCTGGAGCAATTGTACCAGATGTTCTTTGTGAGACATAATCAGGGCTGTAAACAGGAGTTAGACCAGACTCTGCCCCTGGTTTTTGTTTTTGTTTTTTTTTCTTTGAGACAGGGTCTCGCTCTGTTACCCAGGCTAGAGTGCAGTGGCACTATCACGGCTGGCTGCAGCCTCGAACTCGTCCTGGGTTCACACGGTCCTCCCACCTCATCCTCCAGAGCAGCTGGGACTACAGGTGTGTGCCACCACACCTGGTTTTCTTCATTTTTTGTAGAGACAGAGCCTCCCTACGTTGCCCAGGCTGATCTTGAATTGCTGGCATCAAGTGATCCTCCTGCTTCAGTGTCCTAAAGTCCTGGAATTATAGGCATGAGCACCTTGTCTAGCCCAGACTCTGTGAACAGTTTTAGTGAGAGATAATTCACATATCATACAGTTTATCCATTTTAAGTGTAAATGAGTGGCTTTTATTAAATTCACAGTTGTATATCCATCACCATAATCGATTTTAGAACATTTTCATTACCCCAAAAAGAAACCCCACACTCCTTAGTCACCCTCAAATTCCCCCCATCCTTCTCAGCAACCACTATCCTACTTTCTGTCTCTATAGATTTGTCTGTTCTGGGCATTTCGTATAAATGGAATCATACAGTATGTGGTTCTTTATGACCAGTTTTGTTTACTCAACATTGTTTTCAAGTTTCCTCTGTGTTGTAGCATATATTCTTTTTACTGCCAGCCAGCATTCCCCAATATGGATATGACACATTTGTTTATCCGTTCATCCAGTTAACGGGCGTTTGAATTGTTTCTGCTTTTTGACTGTTATGGATTGTGCGGCTCTGAACCTTGGTTACAGGTTTTTGTGTGGATTTCTGTTTTCATTTCTTGTGTATATACTGAGGAGCAGAACTGCTGGCTCAGTCACTCTGTGTTTAGCACTTAGAGGAATGTGCACATCTTCACGTGGACGTCTACTTTTTGTCTGGACCATACCCGTTTTGTACAGGTTGAACATCTGTAATCCAAAAGCCAAAATGCTCCAAAATCTCCACTTTCCGAGTGCCAGCATGATGCCACAAGTGGAAAATTCTACACGTAACCCCCTGTGACAGGTTATAGTCAAAATTCTATCACTTTGTTTCATGCACAAAATTATTTTAAAATTTTTGAAATTACCTTCAGGCCATGTATATAAGGCATACATGAAAAATAAATGGTTTTCATGTTTACACTTGGGACCCATTCCTTAGGTATCTCATTATGTATATGCAGATATTCCAGAATCCAAAACAGTCCAAAATCTGAAAAGTTTCTGTTCCTAAGCATTTTTGGATAAAGGGTATTCAACCTATATTATGTTTATATGCCTGTTGAGTGCTGGTCATTGTAGCTTCTGCTTCCTCATGCCCTCATTCGAGCCAGGAGGGCAGAGCAGGGCAGAATGCTGCCTTGCTCAGACCCAGTCGTTCAGTTCATTCATTGTACAAGTATTCATTGAGCAGCAAACATAAGCCAGTCTCTCTGAGTGCTGGGATGTATCAGTGAATAAAGAATATATGCCTGCTTTCATGTGCTTCCATTCTCACTGGGTGAGACAGCAAATAAATGATAAATAATAAAGGTTCATAGGCCGGGCGCGGTGGCTCACGCCTGTAATCCCAGCACTTTGGGAGGCCCAGGTGGGTGGATCACGAGGTCAAGAGATCGAGACCATCCTGGTCAACATGGTGAAACCCCGTCTCTACTAAAAGTACAAAAAATTAGCTGGGCATGGTGGCGCGTGCCTGTAATCTCAGCTACTCAGGAGGCTGAGGCAGGATAATTGCCTGAACCTAGGAGGCGGAGGTTGCGGTGAGCCGAGATCGCGCCATTGCACTCCATCCAGCCTGGGTAACAAGAGTGAAACTCTGTCTCAAAAAA
>NW_016107924.1:316387-347449 GCF_001604975.1 Cebus imitator | reverse complement strand
AAAAAAAAAAAAAAAAAAAAAAAAAAGGTTCGTGTAAGTTTTGGTGGCGATGAGGGTGTTGGAACAGTTCTGACCATGTTGCTGCCATGACTTTGAGATGCAGTCTTCTCCCAGTGTGCACAAGCAGCACAGAGGGAAGCAGGGTACTGACTCTCCATCCTAAGGCAGAGGAACTGTTGTGTTGCCAGGCGAGGTTCAGAGAGCCAGTGATGGGACTGCTCTGCTCCTGAGCTTTGCCACCCACAGGACCTGGGCACTGGACCTTATGATGTGCTCCTTTGGAATAAAGACTGGCTGTCACCTCAGTTCCCTCTCCTTTCTTCTCCTGCCCTATGACTCTTCACATGCCTACCAGCTCCCTGGAGTTTGCCCCGCACCCTCATTCCTTACGTATTTTGCAGAGAGCTGAGGAAAAGGGTTTAGGGGACTAGAAGGGTGGCATGTAATGGTATCTCTGTTTCCACCCTGCAGCCCACCTTGGGACACCTTGACTCCAAGCCCAGCAGTAAGTCCAATATGCTTCGGGGCCGCAACTCAGCCACCTCTGCTGATGAGCAGCCCCACATTGGAAACTATCGGCTCCTCAAGACCATTGGCAAGGGTAACTTTGCCAAGGTGAAGTTGGCCCGACACATCCTGACTGGGAAAGAGGTGAGCACTAGGGCTGGGGACATGGCAGCACCTTCCAGCCTGGTTGACACTCCAGCAGGTGGTGATGGGACTGCTACTGTAGCCTACCCCTTGTTTATTCAAGAGAAATGAGATCTGAGATATAGGGTGCAAAAAGCTGTGGGATGAAAAGGAGTGGGAAATAGAAAGGAGGAAGTAGATTAGAGTCCTGGTTTCCGCCTGGTCAAAGAAGTGATTTGGGGCTTTTTTGTCTCATGCTTAGGTAGCTGTGAAGATCATTGACAAGACTCAACTGAACTCCTCCAGCCTCCAGAAAGTAAGCACACGGCCCCTCCTGTCCCTTTCTAAACCTCTCTTCTGGGGTCAATGATCTAGTGACCCCATTTAGACCTTCTCTTGAATTCCTGGTTTAAATTTTCTGGCCGTTTCACTCACCACCCCCTCCCACCCTTCCCTCCCATGGCTCTGCTACCTTCAGGGCTTTAGTTGGATCCTCTGTGGGGACTCCTCCCCACTGAGTGGGTTTCCTGGCCACAGGCACTGGCTCTTCTGAAGTCTTTCTGTCCATTCCCAGCCACTTGGCCTACCTGTCTGACCCACTTCCAGCATCTTGTTATCTTCTGGCTTGTGGCCAGCCCTATGCAACAACACATGTTTGTAGCCACTACTAGAAACACATGCAGCTTCTTCAAGATCTGGAGTGATCCAGGGGAGTGGTTTTAGAAATACGAGGATAGGAGGAAGCAGGGAACCTGCGCTGGGTTCTGTGCCAGCAATTTTTTAGAGAATGAGCTCCGGCTTAGATTTTCTGAACAAAACCTAGTTCTGTTCATCTTGTGGCAAATCAGATATTTTCTCCATCAACATATTGTGGTAGTTGAGTTAGGAAAAGGCATGATTTATGCTAACAGAGTCAGATACAGTGATACTGGGAACCTTCAGAGTAGGGATTGAGGATTATTGTTGAGGGCAATGCTTATGGAATTAGAGGGGATGAATTGTTCCCCTGACATGCAAACAGCTAGAACCAAGGTGTTTCCTATTTATTGTTACGCCAGAATCCCTTCAAGGGTTCTTCAGTTCAATGGAAGCATTGCTGTTACCACCAGGACGTCCCTGCTTGGAGCTTTCCAGGAGGAAGGAAAAGAGGACTGCTCATGACATACTGGCTCCAACCCCACAGAAGCAGAAGTCAGCGTGGGGTGGGCATTGGGTCTTGGGAGCAGTCTAGCCTGCCATCATAATACTCGCCAGTCCTCCAAGCCATCCTATTCCCTGCCTTGTTTTTCTCCCTAATTCTTCCTGACTCTCTGGAAGGCACCAACACCAGACAAATAGAGCCATTTTCAAAACCTTTTGAGACTCTTTGTAACTAAATCCAGTCCGATTCTGGCCAAAAATGTGATCCCAGCAATGATTCCTAAAAAATGAATATTGAAGAATCTAGCTCCCTCAGGGGTCTAGACGAGCCCAGAAAACCCCAAGTTCTCCCAGAAGAATGCCACTTTCATGCCAGGTGAGCACCCTCAGGGGAAGAAGCCCTGGTAGCCACGCTGGTGCCATTTCAGTGCTGCTCTCCATGACTCCCCCAGAGGGTAGTATCCAGGCTTTTTGCCTCTTCATCCAAAATATCTATTGGACCAGGGAAGAAAGTAAGAAAAACCTAGGCTCTGGCTGGGCGCTGTGGCTCACACCTGTAATCCCAGCACTTTGGGAGGCCAAGGCGGGCGGATCACGAGGTCAAGAGATCGAGACAACCCTGGCCAACATGGTGAAACCCCGTCTCTACTAAAAATACAAAAATTAGTTGGGCGTGGTGGTGTGCGCCTGTAGTCCCAGCTACCCGGAAGACTGAGGCAGGAGAATTGCTTAAACCCGGGAGGCAGAGCTTGCAGTGAGCTGGGATCGCACCACTGCACTCCAACCTGGAGCCTGGCAACAAAGCAAGACTCTGTCTCAAAAAAAGAAAAAAGAAAGAAAAACCTAGGCTCTAATAAAGGGTAAGGTCAACATTGGGTTCCTGAAGATTGGAAAGCCTCTTTCTTCTTTTCCTTTCTAGCTCAGGAGCTCTAGGGCATCATTAAAAGGGAAACAAATGTATTCACTTTATTCCATAAACCATATCTTGAAGCAGGGCTTCCCCTAAGCCCCTGATAAAACAACAACAAAAACTAGTTCTCTTCTTTGTGTAAGTGATGAGGTCTGGAATTTCAAAAAGCCCCACCTCCAGTTCTCTGGCCCCCGCAGAGGGGAAGGAGTTCATTTCTGTCATCTTTCTTTATGGAAATACATGGTTTGGAGCCCCTGGTTTTGTTTCACAAAGAGAGCGTGAGTGTGTGGAGGTGGATTTGATTAAAATTGGCATCAGCTATATATAGGAGTGGCTTCTTCTATCACCACCCTGAAGGCCTATCCCCTAGAACAGAGCCCTCCAACTGCTGTAAATGAGAAAATGATGGGGTCCCTCTCTGGTGCTCTACCATCCCTTTACACAGACCAAGCTGGGGTGTATGCTGTCACTGAACCGAGGCAGCAGCTCAGGTTCTGAATATTCACGCACATGGGTTCACACTCCCTCCAGTAGAGGCACCCAGCCAAAACGCGCCTGCTGTTTTGGGGCTGGATTTGGTAGACGCAGCAGAGGGCATGGCTGGCTCATCCTGATGCCGTGCCGGGTAGCAAGTCCCCACAGCAGCCCTCCTCCAGCTTCCCTGACTTCCCAGCCACGGGGAAGGCCATGCATGAGCTAGACAACCACCCTATTTTCTTTTCCCTGCCTGGTTTTGGTTTTTTGGGGAAAAAAATCCCAGCAGGGGCTCTGTTTGGAGGGACCTGAGGGGAGCAAGTTGAGCATGCATGACCCCTGGTATTTTATCTTCCAGCTATTCCGCGAAGTAAGAATAATGAAGGTTTTGAATCATCCCAACATAGGTGAGCATACAGTGTCGTTTCTCTCTTCTTCCCCAACAGCAGGGCTCTGCTTTCCAGCTTGTCATCTTCTCTCCGAGATGCACTGCCTTTTGGAGTCTGCAGTCTTCAAGGAGTCCCCTGGGGAAGCTCAGCTCAAAATCCATCTCCCCTTCTGACACACTGGGCTGTCCTTAGTAGTTTGGCTGGCATGAGAGGAGCTTGTTCTTGGGAGTGGGAGATCCTGAAAGGAGGGGAGACTTTCGTCCCTAGGATGCTCCTGGACATGTTGGAGAGCAATATGTGGCTCCTGCTGCTTCTTGACTTAAGGCTTGGCCTTTTCTCTTGTAGTTAAATTATTTGAAGTGATTGAGACTGAGAAAACGCTCTACCTTGTCATGGAGTACGCTAGTGGCGGTAGGTGTGGAACTGCCCCTTCTTCTTGTGCCCCTCCTTCTTCCACCTCCAGCCAGCTCAGACTGAGGTCCCTGCCTGGTCTCTTACAGGAGAGGTATTTGATTACCTAGTGGCTCATGGCAGGATGAAAGAAAAAGAGGCTCGAGCCAAATTCCGTCAGGTAGGTGTGACTCCCTCCACAGGCTCTGGGCCTGACCTCTGCCTTTTGGGGTTTGACATGTAAGGATAAGCTGCCTGTCTGTAAGTGGCCCTTGGAGGGTACTTTGGGCTCTGCTTATCTGTGTGGCAGCTTAGCACTAGGTCACAGGGTCACTGCTCTGCCATGCCCCATGGCCCACCCTCAGGCGCCCCTGGGTTAACCCTTCTTCCTTCCTTTCAGATAGTGTCTGCTGTGCAGTACTGTCACCAGAAGTTTATTGTTCATAGAGACTTAAAGGTAAGGCATGCACTTCTCCTTGTGCTTTTAAGTGGGGGCTGGGTTGTTCCCTCTTGGTTCTCCATGATAAAACCATCAATAACCATCAGGCCCTGAGTCTTCCAGGAAACTCCAGGCTTTCATTTGTTTTTTTGAGATGACCAGAAAGCCCCTAGGGCTGCTTCTGATAGAGACCTTGCGGCTGGACCACGGGTTCCACTCCAGCCTGTGAGCAGGGGGCCTCTGCCATTTCACCTCCCGGCACATCACCCTTCAGTGCTGCCAGGCAAGGCAGGCACACTCCAGGCTTTTTCGGTCTTTCAGGCAACCTGGTAGCCGACCCAGGGAAGAGTGCTGAAAGTTCCACAGCTGTATCCCAGCTGCTTTGCAGGCACGCACGCATATACCATCTCCATTACCAAGATGCTCAAGTTTGAGGACACCTGTGAGTCTTTTGGCTGCCAAGTCCTCACAGACATAATTTGATTAACCTGGGCCTGATGCTGAAGCTTTGCACAGCTCACAGGGTCTCTGGGCCTTCCGATCCCAGTCTCTCACGGCTGCCCGTGTGAGGAGTGGCCTACACTGCCATCCTCCTGCCCAGCCTGCACGCTGATTGAAGCCCTGCCCTGACATTGGTGGAGAAAGTTCTGAGACTGAAGATGACTTCCCATTTGTTCTCCCATTCCCCTCAGCTCCTTCCTGCCCAGGGCCTTAGTCTGTTTCACTTCTTCCCTCATGTTTTCCATCTTACCTCCCAGGCAGAAAACTTGCTCTTGGATGCTGACATGAACATCAAGATTGCAGACTTTGGCTTCAGCAATGAATTCACCTTTGGGAACAAGCTGGACACCTTCTGTGGCAGTCCCCCTTATGCTGCCCCAGAACTCTTCCAGGGCAAAAAATATGATGGACCCGAGGTGGATGTGTGGAGCCTAGGAGTTATCCTGTATACACTGGTCAGCGGATCCCTGCCTTTTGATGGACAGAACCTCAAGGTGGAGTGAAGTGCAAGCTTTTTATTGCTTTTCATTTCCTCTCGGCCTCTGGTCTTAGCCCTGACCTCCCGCCTTTGCCAGCTCTCTGCATTTGTCCTGAGCCAAAGCTTCAGAGAAGGGCTTGCTGAGGTAGCAGCAGTCAAAGGCCTTCTGCACCTGGGAATGAATAACCTCAGTTCCTTTCTCGAAAGATGGGATAAGTTGTGTGTGTGTTCATCCCCCAAGGCACTCCGGATTGCAGGCCTCGGACTGGTCAAGTTAGAGGGTACGAGGGTATTTGACTTCACTTGCCTCTCTGGTGAGGTGTCTTGTCCCAGCCTGTCTGCCTTCTTCCTACTGTCTGCTTGGCCAGGCTTCAGCTCTAAGGAATCCTGGATATGAGGTTTCTTCCTTTGGCCTTGGGGTGGTTTAAATTTTCTAACCCTGGATCCTTCTGCAGGAGCTGCGGGAACGGGTACTGAGGGGAAAATACCGTATTCCATTCTACATGTCCACGGACTGTGAAAACCTGCTTAAGAAATTCCTCATTCTTAATCCCAGCAAGAGAGGCACTTTAGAGGTGAGCGGTGGAGCCCAGCTGGGGGAGGGCCCGGGGTCCCCAAAGAAACTTTCCAGCTGAGTTTCTTCCCCTTCCCTTTTCCTTCTCTGTGCTCCCCAGCAAATCATGAAAGATCGATGGATGAATGTGGGTCACGAAGATGATGAACTAAAGCCTTACGTGGAGCCACTCCCTGACTACAAGGACCCCCGGCGGACAGGTGAGGCAGTGCTGGGCTGTGAGGTTAAGCTCTCCTAGGAGTGGAGGCCAGTCTTAACTATGTGTCCCCTCTGCAGAGCTGATGGTGTCCATGGGCTATACACGGGAAGAGATCCAGGACTCACTGGTGGGCCAGAGATACAACGAGGTGATGGCCACCTATCTGCTCCTGGGCTACAAGAGCTCCGAGGTGTGTGCTTCCTGTTCCATTCTCTAACCTGGCCAGCCTCACTGCCCGTAGCACCCCATGCTTCTGACACCTGTTTAGAATAGAAGCTCATCTCTGAGTAGGTGTGCTCTCTGCTCAACAATTTGAAGCTTCAGCTTTGGTGTCTAAGGTCTACTGGCCCATTCACTGATCTCCACGAGTGAATTAACAGAAAGCTGGTGGGGTCTGGGACTGGATCAGGGTTTCAACATAGGCAAGTTGATCTGGGTTAGTCTGCATTGATTAGATGTGTCTAGGTCATTGGCTAGCACTTCTGCGTTGATCTAGATATCTTTGTGTCTCTTTCTGTATCTGGAAGTGTACATTTCTGGGTGGGTGTGTGTGTGTGGGTCTCTGTGTCTGTCTTATAGGAAGCTTGAGTCTGTTGCTGCTGCTGCTTTTTTTTTTTGAGATGGAGTTTCGCTCTTGTTGCCCAGGCTGGAGTGCAATGGCGGGATCTTGGCTCACTGCAACCTCTGCCTCCCGGGTTCAAGCGATTCTCCTGCCTCAGCCTCCTAAGTAGCTGGGATTACAGGCATGCGCCACCATGCCTGGCTATTGAGTCTGTTGCTTCTGTCTAGTGCTTACATCTGGGTGTGTGTATCTGTATGCATGTGTGTCCATCTTCCTGTCTGTGGATCTGGAGACTTTGTCATTGTTCTTCTGCCCATTTGGGTTTTGTTCATCATCTGTGTGTCCCCATATGAACCCCCAGCCTCCCGCCCTGCTTCTTAAGAGGCACCTGGTAACACTTGGTACAGGCCCATATTGACCTGTGTTGAGGGGAGTGGTCTCTGAGTCTGGACATGTGTTCTTGTGGATGTCTGTGTCTCTGGGTGTGTGGCCATATGTACTCCTTTCTGAGGGTGGGGAGTCTTTTGGGGCATATTTGGCTGTTGGTCAGTGTCTGTGTCAGAGTGTGTGTCTCCAGGATGAAGGGGGATGTATTGGTCTTGCAAGTGGATGTCTGGTATGATCCTGGGGTGTGTGAGTGTTGCGAGAGGGTGGTATGTGTAAATGTGTCCATCCTTAGGGATCTCCATGTGACTTCTACCCTCTCTTGAAGCCCTTTTTTGTTTCTTTCAGCTGGAAGGTGACACCATCACCTTGAAGCCCCGGCCTTCTGCTGATTTGACCAATAGCAGCGCCCCATCCCCATCCCACAAGGTACAGCGCAGCGTGTCAGCCAACCCCAAGCAGCGGCGCTTCAGCGACCAGGGTAAATGCTTTTGGGAATTGTAGGTGGGGACTCACCCCTCTCTGGAGAAGTCCCAGGTTCTGTGGGGTCTTGGGTAACACAGCTAAGTTTCAGTCCTGGTTCAGCCACTTACTAGTAACATGGCTGTGGGCAAGTTACTTCCCTTCCCTCGCCTCTGTGGAATGGCGGCTTGCTGGGTTGTTGGCCGGACCTATAGGAGATGACCACGCATGGGACTGGTGCTCAGCGGGCCCCTTGGCCTTACCCATTCCCACCCTCCCTCTGGCCCAGCAGCTGGTCCTGCCATTCCCACCTCTAATTCTTACTCTAAGAAGACTCAGAGTAACAACGCAGAAAATAAGCGGCCCGAGGAGGATCGGGAGTCGGGGCGGAAAGCCAGCAGCACAGCCAAGGTGCCTGCCAGCCCTCTGCCTGGCCTGGACAGGAAGAAGACCACCCCTACCCCCTCCACGGTGAGCCACACCCCCCACCCCTCTCCTTCCTTCCTGCAGTGGGGCCTGCCCTCTCCAGGCAGCTCATCTCTTAATTCAGACTTTGTTCCATTTGGCTGCTGCTTCTGCTTACAGTAGGAAGCCTCGCTCCCAGGAGTGAAAGCAGAATCCCTTCCTTAACCTACCACTGTCTGCTTCAGGTGGAAGGGAGAGGAAGGGAAGAACATGGCTATAGACCACTTTGGTTTTCTGATAGAATGCTTGCCCTTTATTCCCCACAGAACAGCGTCCTCTCCACCAGCACAAATCGAAGCAGGAATTCCCCACTTTTGGAGCGAGCCAGCCTCGGCCAGGCCTCCATCCAGAATGGCAAAGACAGGTGAGAGACCCGGGCCCTGCCTGCCCTGCTCCCTAGGAGCCATGTCTCACAGGGTGATGTCTGTCAGCAGCACCGTCTTCTATCCCTGCCGGCACATTGCTCCCTGCTCTCTGGAGTTCCATCCTGGCTGTGTCCAGTCCAGCTTTCCCCTCCCTTACTCCACGCCATCGCCTCCTCCCCATCTTCCTCTGACTGCTTCTTGCAGTTTGCCAAGTGTGGGGCTGGCCGTGGCCATCTCAGCTGCACACTCGCTTCTTGGCCACAGCCAGCGCACAGCAGCTGCCCTTCTCTAGACATGAGCACTTAAGGCCTTGTGTTGGGAGTCCCAGCCCAGGGCAGAACCAAGAGATGCCCATCTTAGGGGTGTACACATAGAGGGTAACTCCAGCCATCCCCAAGAGACCAGAGCTCCCCCGCCTTAACCGTCAGCATTTCTTGGTGTTGCATTCCTCGCTTTACCTCTTCTGAGTTTATGAAAGTTTCCCCTTAGCAGTACCCAACTCTTTATGCAGAAGAAACTCTCCTGTTCTGAGAATTCTTAGGAGGCCGGTGCAGCCTGGTGGCAGCGACCCCTTATCTGCTCTCGTTCATTTCTGGTTTCCTCTTCCCAGGCTCTGGCCTACCTTGCTGCTTCCCGACCTCACCTCCACTTGCCAGCCCCGCATTCCTGAGTTCTGACTTGCTTCCCGCTGCTGCCCAGGCCTGACCTCTCCCCTGCTGGAGCTCCCCAGCGCTGGCCCTTCCCCACCCTTGCTTCCTAATCCAGGCCTCCCACCCTCACTCACCCCTAACACGGGCCTCTCCGCTGCTTTTGTCTCCTAGCCTAACCATGCCAGGGTCCCGGGCCTCCACGGCTTCCGCTTCTGCCGCAGTCTCTGCGGCCCGGCCCCGCCAGCACCAGAAATCCATGTCGGCCTCCGTGCACCCCAACAAGGCCTCTGGGCTGCCCCCCACGGAGAGTAACTGTGAGGTGCCGCGGCCCAGGCAAGTGTGCTGGGGCAGCTGGTGCACCCGCTGCCCTCAGCCCACCCTATCCCCTCACCCCAGCAAATTCTTCTTCCCACTTGGGGGTCCTGCTCTGTTCTTGTCATCTTAGCCACAAGAAATGGGTCTGTCCCCTGCGGCCAGGAAGTGGAGGGAACAAAAAAGAGCGTTAATGCCCCTCTTTTCCAGTTCTCCCTCTCAGAACAGGTATGCAGGAAGCTGTCCTAGGCTCCAAAGGGAAACCTTTTTGTTCTGAACCTTCCTGGGTTTCCTTAGGGACCCTGGGGATAGTCAGCATCACAGGGACTCAATCCTTGAGGGTTGGTCCCCATTGTCCCCTTGAGGGTCCAGTCTGCCTGGCTCCCAGGGAATCCGCTCTTTCCAGCCTGAACCACACTCCATACGTGGGTCCTTCCTTGCCTCCCTCCCTCCCAAACCATCTCCTTCCACTTCCACGAGACTTCCTTCTCGCCAGTGTCCTCAGAAGTCACACCCTTCCTTCTGTGTCCTCGTGATGGCTGCCTCTGCCCTAGCATCCCCCTCCCCGTCCCCACCACAGGGTGTCCAGGTGCCCAGTGATGATGGCTGTCCTGTACCCTAATGCGTCCCCCTCAACCCCACTTCTCTTCCCACAGCACAGCCCCCCAGCGTGTCCCTGTCGCCTCCCCCTCCGCCCACAACATCAGCAGCAGTGGTGGAGCCCCAGACCGAACTAATTTTCCCCGGGGTGTGTCTAGCCGAAGCACCTTCCACGCTGGGCAGCTCCGACAGGTGCGGGACCAGCAGAATTTGCCCTACGGTGTGACCCCAGCCTCTCCCTCTGGCCACAGCCAGGGCCGGCGGGGGGCCTCTGGGAGCATCTTCAGCAAGTTCACCTCCAAGTTTGTACGCAGGTAAGCACGGAGCTTTGGGTGCAGAGAGGCTCAGGCCAGGCCTTCCTACTTGATTGGGTGGGGGTTGGGGGTTGGGGTTTGGGACACTCTGCCTGTATTGGGTCTTGGGGTTAGAAGAGGCTTCAGGAAGCACAAGAAATTGGGTCTTTGTCAACTCCTTATGTGCCCATGCCCAGCCCCGCCCCTTTTAGGCCTCTCCCCAACTCCCCACAGGCACCCCTCATTCTCTGGCCCCAAGCAGATGGCCGATGCCGCCTCCTCTCTAGGAGAGTGTGAACTCAGATGCTAAAATAAAAGCCCCCCCTTCTCTCCTGGGTTCCCATGGAAACTTATATTTGGTGACGCAGCTGCAAAGTCATGAGGCATGAGCCAGGCTGGGGCCAGCAAGGAAAATTTTGTCCTGGTCTCTTGCCCCTTTGACCACCTCTCCCCCTAGTTGGTTCTGTCTGGCTGCAGGCGCAGCCATGCTCTTCCACCCAGGGGTTCTTAGGGTGAAACCTATAAATGAAATCGGTGGCGAGGGCCCACAGCGGCCTCCACCCCACCTAACTCCGATGTGCTGAGGCTTTCCTCTATTGGACCCAGGGTATGGGTCTCTTCACGGGGTTTCTCATACCTGAGCACCCAACCCCCACAGAGGGGCAGCTTGAAGTACATCCAGCCATCTGGCTGGCCTCCTGAGATGCTCCGCGTCCCCATCCCACCCATTCTTCTCCCCACCTTGGAGTAGCAACTCAAGAAGCAGCAGGGGCCTTGAGAGAGCAGGCTTGCTGCCCTTCCACTATGTTTCACTCCACTCTGCTGGAGGCAAAGCCACTGCCCAGCCCAAGCCTCAGAATGCAGGTGTGAGGCTGCAGAGAGGGAGGGCAGGTCTGGAGGCCTGGGGCTCTTGTCCTGGTCCAAGCCCCAGAATGCAGGTGTGAGGCTGCAGAGAGGGAGGGCAGGTCTGGAGGCCTGGGGCTCTTGTCCTGGTCCAAGCCCCAGAATGCAGGTGTGAGGCTGCAGAGAGGGAGGGCAGGTCTGGAGGCCTGGGGCTCTAGTCTCGCTGAGCGGCTCTTCCAAAAATGGGATGACCCTTGAACCTGTAAAGCCCACTCCCCACCTGCTTATCCACATACCGTCTTGTTGTTTTTTTTTTTTATTATTTCTTTTTTTATTTTGTCTTTTTTTTGTTTGTTTTTTTAGAAATCTGTCTTTCAGGTTTGCCAGAAGGTAGGCGTTGAGCCCGCTGTGTGTGTGTGTGTGTGTGTCTGTGTCCTGTGTCCTGCCTCCATCACTAACTCCCCTTTTCTGGCTCTTACTTTCCTCCATCTGCTTAACCAAGTCTGTGTGGCCCTCCTCTCTCTGCCATCTTAAAGGGATGAAGACTCCCTCTGAGTGGGCATCGGCACAAGGCCTGCCCTCCATGCCCCCAGTGTGAACAGGCAGGGCTGAGAGGCCACGTTGCCCTACTCTGGGCAAATAGGCTTTTAAAATGAGGGGCCTTCCTTGGGCCCACAGTTACGCCTGTCCTCAAGCAAGGGGAGACCGTCTCAGGGAAGCCTCCCTTTAAGATTGTCTCCTCTCACCCACCCCCCCCCCACTCCCTCTCACCCCAGGTTTTGGTCACAAGTGTTGGGATCCTTTTCTGGCTCTTTCCCTGTCATGTGCATGTGCTATGAGGAAGCTCCAGGGTTACAAGCGCATCTGGGATGGTTTCTCCTCTGTTGTCTTCTGGGCTTCCTGAACTTCAGAGCTGTGTGACCTCTTTCCCATGGCCTATGGGATGGCAGGACTTTGGAGACACTACAGGGACCCTGGGGCCCCAAGGTTTCAGCATGACTCCTCCAGACCTAAGGAGCTTTTGTCTCACAAATGGAGCACAGCACCCCCTCCTGGCAGCTCCTGCAGACCTAGGCCCACCCACCCGCACCCCTGCCCCAGCACCTCTGCCACCAGCAGCATCTGGATAAATCAAGCCTCTTCTCCTCTAGGCTGTTTTCTGGAGATATGGCCTGTCCCTTACAAAGTGCCAGGAGCAGGAACATTCTAGGGCAGGGGCTATTCTACCCCAAGCCCTAGCAAAACAGCTGGCAATCTCTGCACCCTTACTATGGGTCTCCCTTCACGGGCCCCATCCTGGCTCTTTCCCCACTGGCCTTATGCTCATCCTCTCTGCAGGCCTCAGGGGCCAAACACTAAGCTGAAGACCAGGGGTCAGGTTGAGAGTTCCGGTTCCCCGGTGCTGTCTGCTCAGGCCCTACACTGGGGCTGGACGCCTGGCAGGCACATTGGCGCCACTGCTGACAGAGGAACTGTCCAGACAGGGTCTTCAGGCTTTCCCCATCCCCTCCTCCTCCCACCCAGCTCTTGACTGCATGGCTGGCTGCTGCCTCAAGGAGCCCAGCAGGGGGCTGCCCCGCAGGGGGTCTGGAGAGAGCAGGGAGGTGCCTTCCTCGCACGGCCGGGCTCCCTGCTCGCAGTGCGTGTGTGTGCACCCCCGTGTTGGTTGTGTCTTCCTGTTTATTTCTATGTGCTGCTGCTGCTCTTTCTCCCTCCTCTCACATCCCCCCTCCTCTGCAATCCCCAATTTCCTAGCTCCAGACACCCATCTTTCAGCCAGGAGCTGGAGAAGCCGCTCAGTGGGGCCAGACCTCTTCCCCACCCACCCTCCCAAGGTGTCTGCCCTGCCCCGCCCGCCCCCGTCCTCCCTGTTTATGAGCAGATGGCCTGGCAGGCCGGCAGGTAGGGGAGTTGGGAAAGGTTGGAGGAGGCGGCCTTTTCCACTCAGCAGCTGGCATCCACCATGCAGACCCAGGCCGTGGCGCTTTGAGCCTCCTGATAGGCCTCTACGTAGCCCCGGCCCCTCCCACACAGAGATCCAAAGCATTGTAGCCCCTTTCCTCCAGAAGGACTGCAGTCCTGAGACCCTAGCCTGTGGCTCCAGAAACCCACTCACACCCACAACCCCCAGAACAGCGCATGAGCCCTGGCTGTGGGGGAGCAGCCTCGTGCGGGGCCGTGTGCTCAGTGTGCTCAGCGCGAGTGCGTGCACAGCCACGCCCCCTCCTCCCCCGGAGCAGAGGCTCCTTCTCCCTGGCACCCGGCACAGATCTGGGAGTGTGGGGAGGGACAGGCCCATGTGCTGGGCTCCCTGCTGGAAAGGAATGGTGGAGCTGCCAGTGTGAGGTGCTGCAGAGCCCTGCTGGCTTGCCAGGAGATGGGCAGACGGCCCTGGGCTCGGGTCCTGCCCACCCACTAGTGGCACCTCCCCAGACCCACTCTCATCTGGGTCTGTGGCGGTGGAAGGAGCGAGAGATCCCAGCACTAAACTCTCCCTCGCTCTGTTTTTTGAGGAACCTGAATGAACCTGAAAGCAAAGACCGAGTGGAGACGCTCAGGTGAGAGGGCTGGAGCCAGCACTGGCCCTGCCCAGGCCACCGGGCTTGCCACAAGCCTCCTGCTCCTCTCTTCCTTCTGCCACTTGGCTCTTCCTCCCGTGGTTCTGCCCTGTCCCTACCCTCTGGGGCCTCCCTTTCCTCAGAGAGTTTCCCCTTCCCAAACCCAGTTGCAGCAGTTATGGGCCCTTCTCAGGTCTGGTATATTCTGGATGTCTTGAGCTCTGGGTCGGGTGGTCGGGTCTACAGATTCCTACCCTGGACTACTCCTCCTCCCCCCTCCCCACCCTCCCCCTCCACCCGGTGCTTGAGGCTCCTTTCTGGAGAGACAGCCTGTGCTCGCGCTGTTGAGGGCACTGCTGTCTTCCCTGACCCCGCTCCCTGCTCAATGCTGGCTTCTCCTCCCCTTCGCTGTCCTGAGAGATGGGGATGGAAGACTGACTCCCTCCGCCCCCTCAGGCCGGGCCGCACCTCGCTGCTCCTGCTCCCTCCCGCTCTCCTCTCTGGTCTCAGGGGCTGTCTGCGAGGGCGGCTCTGTGGGGGTTGGGTGCCGCAGGCGCCCCCCCCCCCCCGTGACGCCTGCCTCTGCCCTCTCCACAGACCTCACGTGGTGGGCAGTGGAGGCAACGACAAAGAAAAGGAAGAATTTCGGGAGGCCAAGCCCCGCTCCCTGCGCTTCACATGGAGTATGAAGACCACGAGCTCCATGGAGCCCAACGAGATGATGCGGGAGATCCGCAAGGTGCTGGACGCGAACAGCTGCCAGAGCGAGCTGCACGAGAAGTACATGCTGCTGTGCATGCACGGCACGCCGGGCCACGAGGACTTCGTGCAGTGGGAGATGGAGGTGTGCAAACTGCCGCGGCTCTCGCTCAACGGGGTTCGATTTAAGCGGATATCGGGCACCTCCATGGCCTTCAAAAACATTGCCTCCAAAATAGCCAACGAGCTGAAGCTTTAACAGGCTGCCAGGATCGGGGGCGGCGGGGGCGGGCCAGCTGGACGTGCTGCCGGGCCGCCAAGCCGCCCCACCCCACCTGGGTGAGACTGCAGCGATGGATTGGTGTGTCTCCCCTGCTGGCACTTCTCCCCTCCCTGGCCCTTCTCAGTTTTCTTTTCCATGTTTGTGGGGGGTGGGAGATGGTTCTCCACACCCCCCACATTCACCCCTGCCCAGAGATTCCCCCTTCCCCTCTCCCCCACTGGAGGCAAAGGAAGGGGAGGGTGGATGGGGGGGCAGGGCTCCCCCTCGGTACTGCGGTTGCACAGAGTATTTCGCCTAAACCAAGAAATTTTTTATTACCAAAAAGAAAAAAGAAAAAAAAAAAAAATCCCAGCGGCCACCTTTCCTCCCTGCCCCATTGGGACAGTCGAGACTGGATCTGTGGGGTTTCCCGGGAGGGTGGCTCAGGGCTGGAACACTCTCAGGCAAGAGTGGTGGAGCTCCCGTCAGGCCCTCCGCCAGGCCCACTGTGGGCTTCTCCCCTCTCCTCCCTCCTTCCCCTCCAAGCAAACCACCAGAGGTGGCCTTCCCCTGACCTCAGGCCCCTGGGCTGGAGGCCTGGGCAGCGGGGCAGGGTGGGGCGGGGGGGTGCTGCGCAGCCCTGCAGTGGGTAGGGCTGGGGGCTGCTCCGGGCTGCTGAGGCTGGAGGGCCAGCTTGAGGCTCCGCCTCCCTGCACACTGTACCCTCTGCCCCTCCTTCCCAGAGCTGGGCATTTCCTTCCACAAGCTGCTGTGGGGACGTGTGTTCCCTCCTCGAAGTCTGTGCCATCTTCTCCCACCCCTCCCGGGTAGAAGGAGGGGCTGACCCCAGGGCTGGGAGAGGGGAGGGGACTGCAGGGCAGATTGGCTCCTCGGTCCCCAGGGGGCCGCTTGGGCTGTTGGTCTCCAGAGCCAGGCCGCTGGGCACTGTGTGATGGGGGAGCCTTTGTCTGAAAGCACAGCCCCCTCACCCTTCCTCTCCCCATTGGCTTCCCCTTCATTGGCATTAATCTGGGCACCAGCTCTCTCCATAGCAGTGACTTCCCTCACCACTCTCATCTCTCAGCCTTGCCTTTTCTTCCTGACACTGTCGCCCCTCCTCTCAGGAGACACTGCCCAGGGCCTCCAGGGCCACCTGGCAGAAGGCTGGGTTGGGCAGCAGGGCCGGGAGCATCTGCCCTCCACCGGGTGGGGGACAGATAGGCAAAGCGACTCCCAGCTTGCTACCCTCAGTGGCCGGTGTGGGCGTGGGCGTGGTTTTGGGCGCTTGGCTGGTGGTGGCCATGGCATCCCTTAATTTATTTCTCTGCTGTTTCTGTTCTTGAGAAATTGGGGGAGGGAGTCCTGTGCAGAGGCTGCCCCTACCCTCACCTGAGTTGTACATTTTTTTTGTGATGGGTTTTATTTTTTATTTTATTATTTTATTATTTTTTTTGATTTATGATGACTCCACCCCTCTTCATCACCCCCGCTCCCAGGCCAGGCTCAGCGATTAAGTCGAGCCCTTGCGTCCTAGGAAGGGGCCTCGCCAACCTCAGCCCTCCTGCCCCACACTCCTACTGCGGCTCAGACCAAGGGCTCCCCTCCCTCCCCTCCCCCCTCCTGCCCTATGGAACAGCCCGGGTGCTCTGAGGGGGCCGGGAGGGCATGGCTTGGCTCCCAAAGGGGGTAGGGGCCCGGGGCACCCAGGCAAGGTGGCCCCTCCCCATCTAGCCCCTTCCTCCCCAACCCTGCACTTAGTTTCTCCTCTGGATCAAACACGTAATAAAGAGAATGTTTGGAATCTGAGCTGCCTCCTCCTGTTTCTTCCAGCCAGGCAGGGACCCAGTCCCCTGTGGGCAAGATGTGGCCCAGCCTGCCTGCCTTGCAGGAGAGACTTGATTCCTGTCTGGGGCCAGTGCTGGGTGGGCCCAGCTCCCCACCCACCCTCGGCACAGACAGGAAGCAAAGTCCAGGGCCCTTGCACAAAAAGGGAAAGAAAACTCAGTAAGCTTAGGAGGTTTTATTTTTTTTTTTTTAATTTTTAAAAAATGTTGAAAAATAAATCCACGTCTGCATAAGTTCCCAACCCCCATTTCTCCAAGCTTCTGAAAGGTGGTCCTGGTGGGCATCCTCAGCTCCTTAGCACTTCCCAGCTGGCCCCTAAAGACAGAGCTTCCCTTCCAGCCTCTGCTGCTGTAAGGTCCCTCTGTCCACCTCCCCCCTGCAGCCTCCCTCCCCACCTCACCCCAGACTTATTGCTAAAAGAAGGGAAAGAGGAATGAGGACAGCCAGCACACCCAACTGTCCTGTCCCCACCCCCATGCTAAGGTCGCTACCTCCCACACAGAAAGGGCAGGGCCCAGACGCCAAGCCCCAACAGACTAGGAGGCAGCCATTCCAGTCCCGGCCAGGAAGCAAAAGTGCCCTCAGGCCAGCTCAAAGGCCCCTGAACCCTGGCCATGGCCCCTGGGAGACAGGCCCAGCTGCCAGGAACACATGCAGAACCCACAGGTCTGGGCCGGGCTGTCAGCAGCTCTGGGTCTTAGAAAGACCCGGCAAGGGCCCTAGTCCCTTCTGTCCTCAGTGACACTAGAGATGGCTGGGAATGTCCAGCAAACGGGTCCTGAAGCCTGTGGTTGGTGGAGGACCTCAGGGCTCAGAGTGAGGGCGCTGGGGGCTCCAGAGGGGCTCCAATCAGGGTGGGTGGGGGCTGAGGGCCAGGTCGGGCACTGTGGCGGGAGGCAGCCAGAGCAGGGCGGATGAGAGGTGGTGGGGGTTGGTTGGGGGCCAGCCGGGGCTGGAGGAAGCGGCCCTGCTGCAGTGGGGGTGGCTGTCGGAGCAGAGTGGGAGCCGTGGGTAAAGGTGGCCTCAGCAGTGGAGGCGGCTGAGACAGTGAGGTGGGAGGTGGAGGGGGGGGTGGCGCAGGGGGCACTGATCGGGGCACAGACGTGGAGACCGATGTAATCTGGACCTGAGGGGAGAAAAAAAGAGTAAGAAGCCAGGCTCTTCCCCGCCTCAGCCAAGTCTAAGGACTGAAGGCAGCACCTCGCCTCGCCTCTCCTCTCTGAGGGTTTTCTCTCATCCCCTTCTCACCTCATCATCTTCCTCTAAGGCTGGGGCTGGCAAGGGAGCCCCTCTCCTAGCCTCCTCCATGGGGACTGGGGCTCCAGGGGCCCCATCCTGCTCAGCCTCCCATTCCTGCAGCACCTCCTCCAGATTGAAGCGGCGCCGGTAGCTCACAAAGAAGGTCTTCACCTGGGTCAGAGTCTTGTTCCCAATCACCTCTGCAATAGCCCCAAAGTCTTTGCCATACCTACGGATGGCTGCAAGGGTCAAAAGGGCAGCAGTGTCAATACCCCTTAGAACTAGTTACTTCCCTGACCCTTTCCCTCTGCCCCACGCTCCTTGGAGGGCGGGGAGATAGATTCCTTAGTCCTCTCTTCTCACCAGTTTAACCCACCTTGGACAGCCAAAAGCTGCTCATCCGTCGTCCAGCGGGAGTTGAATTTGGTGTTGGCCTGGAAAGCAAGGAACACACATATTCTTTAGACTCAGAACTGTGCACAAGGCAGCCTTGCTCCCCAAGCAGTACTCTTTCTGCTCTACCACCAGAGAGAACCCCTCTTTTGCACCCTAACTTAAGGAGCCACCATACCTCCGGGGGTCGGAGTGGATCAATGCCGCCCTCCAGGGCTTGGCGCAGGCTGCTGTTTGTCTGCTTCATGCTCTGTACCTGGGAAGGCCAGGAAGTGGAGGAACGTCAGACGCCCCATCTCAGGCAGGCCACCACGCCCCTCAGGGCCCTACTTCTGCACGGACACCAGCACCACTGCCCTGGCCAAGGTCTCTGCCATCCACCATCTGGCTTGTTCCCCTTGCACAACTACTCAGTAGAGAGTTCTCCCCTTTCTGCAGACCAGGTTTTATTTATTTTATTTATTTATTTTTGAGACGGAGTCTCTTTCTGTTGCCCAGGCTAGAATGCAATGGCAGAATCTTGGCTTACTGCAACCTCTGCCTCCCAAGTTAAAGCGATTCTCCTGCCTCGGCCCCCTGAGTAGCTGGGACTACAGGCGCATGCCACCACGGCCCGCTAATTTTTTTTTTTTTTTTTTTTTTTGAGACGGAGTTTCGCTCTCGTTACCCAGGCTGGAGTGCAATGGCGCGATCTCGGCTCACCGCAGCCTCCGTCTCCTGGGTTCAGGCAATTCTCCTGCCCCAGCCTCCTGAGTAGCTGGGATTACAAGCACGTGCCACCGTGCCCAGCTGATTTTTTGTATTTTTAGAAGAGACGGGGTTTCATCATGTTGACCAGGATGGTCTCGATCTCTTGACCTTGTGATCCACCCGCCTCAGCCTCCCAAAGTGCTGGGATTACAGGCGTGAGCCACCGCGCCCGGCCCAATTTTTGTATTTTTAGTAGAGATGGGGTTTCACCATGTTGGCCAGGCTGGTCTTGAACTCTGGACCTCGGGTTATCCGGCCACCTTGGCCTCCCAAAGTGCCTGATTACAGGTGTGAGCCACGTACCTGGCCTGCAGACCAGTTTTTAAAAGAGGGCCCAAAAAGAATGCCACATTACCCAGAGTCTCAGAGGATGGGGCTCAGCCCCTGAATCATCTCCCTTACACCTTGGCTGTCCCCAGAGTTCAGTTCCCAGGTGCCGAATGCCCCCTCTGCATAGCCCCTTAGTTTCCCAGGCCCCCACCTGGCGTTTGAGGGAGATGAGTTGAGAGTCAAGACCTCGGAGTGTGAGGTTGGCAAGGTCCGGGCTTCCTGACACTGCTGTGAGGCCCTCAGGACTCAGGTACATGCCCTTGGGTGGGCGACGCCGGGTTCGCAAAGGGTGGTGGCGGTACTGAGACACCTGGACCTCCTTCTTCCCAGGGCCTGGGCGTGCATTCAGGGGCCGAGAGGGCAGAGGCTGCCAGTGAAAGGAGAAGCAGGCAGGTGGTCCAGAGCCCAAGAGAGACGAGGGCAGGCAGGGCCTGAAGGTTCTGGGAGCTCACCTCTCTCTTGGGGTCTCCAGCATCAGTCTCTCCCTCACTCACACCTCCTCGACCCTCTTCGAGCTCATCACTGCTGACACAGGGGCCAGGGAGGGAATAAGGCAGGTGCCAGGAGCTGTGCCTGCCCCCCTGCCCCGTGCTTGCTCCTGCCCCCACCTGTCTTCTCGGTCCTTTCGGCCCCCCAGCCGCCGGGCCTGTCTGTCCATCACGCTAGTTCGGCTGCGAGTCTTCTTCCAAGAGTAGTAATACTTCACCAGGCTGGGAATCAACTTGTCGGGCAGCTAGAGGAGGAATCGCCAGAAGCTGGGGCCCACCCAAGACTCTAGGCCCCAGGTAAGCTCTTCAGAAAGGAGGGGCTGAGGCGAGCCAGGGAGTGGGAGCAGAAGGGCTTTACCATCTGCTGGATCCGCTGGAAGCACTTTCCATGGAAGCCAAAGGCCTGTTCAAACAGCACCTTGTCCTCTACTGTCCACTCGTCAGGGAATGGAGTGAAGTTGGCCAGGTCAGCCAGCGACTTCTCCACATCGTGCTTATGCCACAGGAGCATGCCCAGTGCCTGGCCCGGGACAAGGGGCAGTTCAGGCTTAGCTGCCCACAGCACATTTCGCCCCACTCCGAAGTCCCTGAGGGCCAAGGCTCACCTGCTCTATGTTGTAGCCATGCTTCTCCTTGGCCATCGCAATGTACTTGTCAACTGCAGGGGCAGGAGGGGCAGGCTCTTGGAGAAGGGGGTTATAGCTCCTAATCCAGGCCTGTCCAGAAAAGGACCACCCCCCATCCACCAGGTCCCTCAACACCAGCCCCAGGGCAAGGGTTGGACCCACACACACACCTCAGCCTCCGGCCCCTTCTGAGAAGAGTGGCCTGGAGCTGGGATGAACCTAAGCCCACACCTCCCAGGGCTGTGCCCACTCACGCTTGGCATCTGACACACAGTGGTTGGGTGACCACACCAGCATCCCCTTCAGCTCCTTGTTGCTGTAGCGTGCAGGGCTCTCTGAAAGGCCAAGGAGCAGGAGGGAAGACACTCAGATCAGCCTGGTGGCACAAGCCTGGACCCATGCCAGAGGGTGGCAGAGGAGTGGGGCCTGGGCGGTGAGGCCCAGAAGGGAAGGAGGGGCAGAGACCCAGACAGGAAGGCAGGACAGGAAAACTAACCATGCCACAGGGCCACCCACCCCTGCCAGCCTGTCATTCCAGGGGGAGCCAGCCAAGGGTGCCCCAGGTGGGGCTTCAGGCCAAGCCCCAGGCCTCCACCCCCACCCCACTTCACAGCCTGTCCTGCCACTCACCAGGCTTGCACTCCGGAATTACAGCCTGGTAATTGGTTCCAACGCGGATCATGCTGTCTGTGGAGCCAGGGGGAGGCAGTCAGGACTCCAGGGAGGGCGGGCGGGAGGGAGGATGTGGCGGGGGAGCTGGCTGGCCTGGAGTTCTCCTTCCTGACCACCCAAGGCCCCACCTTCCAGCAGGCTCACTTTTCCCTGATTGTCCCCCTCATTTACCTGCAGCCACAGAAGGGACTGGAAGAGGAAAAGACCCTCTCCAGCCATGGTCATTGGGGCTGGAGGGTGGACAAGAGGACACTTTTAGAGCCCAGGCCAAGCAGAGTGCTTTGTTCCGGCTGGGGGAGGGGAGAGGGGTTGGAGGGCAGCCCCTGGACCTGGACCACAGCCCCGCAAGGACCCCAAGGCTCCTCCCCACCGCAGGAGCCTCTGCTCCTGCCAGACCTCAGTCCCCTGCAAGGTGGCAAGGTATGAGGGACCCACTCTGTGCAAGGGAGGGATGCCTCGGTCCCTGAGGGGCTGAGGGCAGGGCAGGGGCGAGCAGGACGCCTCCACAGCACCTAGGGGCCCAGGTTCCAGATTGGCTGTGCCAGCAGCCTGGGCTAGGGGGAGAAGCAAGGCAGAGGCTCCAGTCCAGGAGAGGCAGGAGCCATTGGGGTATCAGGCTCGTGGTCTGCAGCTCCTCCCCCTCCCGCCCCACTCCGCTCCCTCCAGGCCGGCGCGCCTTTAACCCTAGGCCACTGGGCTCACCGTGCGAGTGCTCCTCCTCGCTGCTGTCATCCTCCGAGTGGGGCTGTCCGCCGTTGGGCACCGTCTTGGCCCGGCTGCGGGACAGGATCCCGGAGCCCGCGCTCGGCTTCTCCATCACCGAGGGCATTACCCCGCCCAGCTGCCCCGGGGGGCGCGGGAGCCTTGGGAGGGCGACAGTGGTTGCGGCACTCGCCCCGAGTGCCGTGCCCGGCCCGGCCTGGAGAGGTCGCCACTGAGGTTAGGAGAAGCAGGAGGTCAGCGTGGCTAGGGTCCAGCGGGGTGGGAGCCCACCGGGCAGCCCCCAGCGCTCTCTGTGACCCCAGGAGCCAGGGCGTCAGAAAAGTTTGTGCAGAAGTGGGGGACGCAAGGGATGAGCGCAAGGTCCGGTGCGGCTGAGGCGCGACTGCTCTGTGCGCCCCTCAGGATTGGGGTTCGCCTGAAGAAGTCGGGACCCCCTGTCCTCGGGGCGCCCTGGAATCCCACCGCCCACCTGCCCACGCCGTTCAGCGACCGGGCGCTGTAGCGCAATCTGCGCCCCCCGCGGGCTCTGCGCCTCTCGGCTGCGCCCAGGATGCCCCAGTCCTCGGGCGGGGACCCGTGTCCCAAGCAGACCCCTGTCCGCGACGGCAGCCGGCCGGGGCCCCGGGGGCGGCGGCGGCGGCGGCGGCGGGACGGCGCGCACAGCGCGCGGCACTGGGCAGAGTTGCCGGGAGGCGGGCGGAGCGCAGCCGCGGGCGCCGCCTCGCACCCTCCCCGGCGCGCTCGCTCTCCCCGCCGCGCTCGGGCTGCCGCTCGCTCGCCCGCTCTCCGCCGCCGCTCACTCCTCGCGCACACAATGAAGCTGCTGGCAGGGAAGTAGTGCCGGCTGCGGCCTCAGCACCCCTCCCCCAGCCGATGCCTCCGCCAGCTGAACATCTGGCCCTGGGGTGGGAGGGAGGGCCCGGGGGGCGGGGCCTAGGGACCGGGGCCAGACCTCCAGGGGGTGGGATCAGGACCCCGGAGGGCCGCGCGTCCCGCTGCGGGGGCTCCCCTCGCGTCCCTGGGCTCCCAGACTTGCCCCTGGGGGAGACCCCACTGCCCCCCAGGAGTAGCCAGGGGTCAGCCCCACCCACGCGCACACCGGCACCACACACCAGTGGGCTCGGGTTACTGCCGCCTGCCCCGGGGGCCCTGGGGCCGCCTGCCCGCCCGCCCGGGTGGAGCCCAGCTTTTCCTTCCATTTCTCTTCCTGCCAAGGAACTCCCCGCCCCCCCTTCCGCAGGGGGGACCCCCCTTCATGAGCCCTTGGGGGCCAGAACGGATAGGAGGCTGGACAGGCAAGAAATGAATTCCTCCAAGAGCTACCCAGCCAGAGCTTGGCTTCTGGTGTGGATCCGTGGGTCCCCAAGGGTCGCCCCAATTCCCTTTAACTGCTGCACTGTGCACCCCAAAACAGTGGTAGCAAGGACTGAGGGATGGGGAGTAGGAGGTGTAGGGGAAAGTCTGGGCTGCACGGGAGGGAGGAGCTGGGTCTCCTCCCCACTGGGTTCACTGTCACCCCAGCTGGAAGCAGCATCCCCCTCCCCCCGGACAAGCACGGGCAGAGTGACAGACAGGGAAGCGGGTAGAGCGGCACAGACGGAGATGGGGGAGGGGGTGGGCAGAGACTTTCAAAGCCAGACCCAGCCACCCTGCCAGGCACACAAAGAGCCAGCGCACACACCGGCGGCGGCTCCGAGCCTGCGAGCTGCGCCCGTGCCCGTCCCCGCCGCCCTGGGCACGTGCTGCCGTGCACACAAGCCGAAGCCCCCGCCCGCCGCCCCTCCCACCCGGAGCCCCAGGCTCCTGGACACACCTCCACCAGGGCACACCCCGCTGTGCCCAGACTGAGCCGAGCCCGCACCCGCGCCCTCCTTTCCCTTCCCTTCCTCGGCCACTCTGTAATCAGATTCCTAAATTTAGAAGCAGCTCAGGGCCCAGCCAGGATCCCTGCCCCCACCCGCTGCCTGCGGCAGAGCGGCCGGGGTCCTGCGGTCGGGCCACGACCCGGCTGGGGCCAGTTGTTCCTGGGGGCTACCGCGGACAGCCAGGGAAAGCCAAGCTCGACCCCACCCGGCTGCTGCGCTGTCGAGCCACATGGGGCCACCCAGCCAGCGGCCACGTTGCCCGCCACACCTCGGGCCAGGGCTATGGGGCCTTTTTCCTCCTCTTAAATCATGGATTGGGCACCAAGCCCCAGGGTGGGGAGGTCTGGACAAAGGAGGAGAATGAATGGACCTAGGGCCTGTCTGAGCTGAGGAGGTCTGCTCCAAGACGAAAAGAGTCTTCCCAGGCCCACCCCTCCTGAGTGGCAGGGCACCATCCCTGTCCCCAGCACCTCCACCCTTTAGGGAGGCTCTCATCTCGGGCCTCTCCTGCCTGGCAGGAGACCATTGCTGCACACCCGCCTCTCCTACCTTTCTGTCTTCCATCTTGCCCCCGCCCCCTATTAGGTAGGGCCTCAGTTGAATCCCCCACCCCCCCTTGCCTCCTTTCCAGACTCAAACCTGGGGACCCGGGCCCGGCCTCCTGCCCCCACCTCCGGGCTCACCATCCTGCTTATTTCTTGCCTCCTTCCTTCAGGGCTGCCCCAGGTACCCCTAGTCTCTCTAGCAGGGATTGCCAGCCACTGGCTTCCCTCCGGGCCCAGCACCCCTCTTCCCCGCCCCCTAAGAACCTCGTGCTCTTCATTTCTTGCTAGAGCTAGGCACTCTGGGCCAAAGGAAGACTCTGCTGTAGAGGTGGGGACAGGGAGGGGAGGTTTATTCCTTGGGGCGGCGTTTGGGGAGTCCGTAGGCCCTGATGCAATGAGGCTTCTGCCTAGGAGGTGGGCCAAGACACAGGAAGCGTGTCCTCGGAGTTTTGGGGCGACTGTGGGGGCCACGGTGTCCAGAGGGAACGCGAATTCCTAGTGAACAGCCCCCTCATCGAGGGGCAAGGGTGCAGGGTTAGGAGGGGGAGGGGCAAGGCCCCACCCCTCCCACCTGCTACAGCGGCCCCCTCCCCAGCTGGCCCCCTCTTTTGTGCGAAGCCACACAAAGGACAAGGGGCCCCGGCCGGCCTGGCCATCTGCTCCCAGCAGCCTGAAGGCTCTTAAAGAGACAGCACCCCCTCCCTGCCGCCCCGGGGCTGCAGGGCGGGGCTGCGCCACCGGATCCGGGCTCCGAGGTATCCCAGATCCCACCCACCTTTCCCTGGCTCCACTTGTCCCCAGGTCAGAAATCGTCCTCTCCTAGGCCTGGGGCACAGAGGTGCCACGTGGCCAGGAGCCTGGGGGTGTGGGAGGGGAGGGAAGGAGAGGCAGCCCGGGGACCAGCCCCTCCTCTCCTGCAGCCTGAGGCAGCGGAAGGGGCCCGGGAAGCTGGGCGGCACGGGCGAGCACCCCAGGCCCTCACTTCCCGAGCCACCTCCGAGCTTGGTGGGAACCAGAGGCCTCCCGGGAATGCCCTCCCCACTATTTTCGCTAATGAGCTTGGGCTCACCCTTCCACTGAGAGCGACAGCACCTTCTTCTCGAGGGCTACAGGCCAGGACGCAGGAAGCAGGTCGCAGGAAGCAGGACGCAGCCCGCCTGGCAGCAAGCATGATCAGGGCACATTGATTTCCTACGTTGTTCCAGATGAGGAAACCAAAGCCTTGCACAGCCCCTCCACAGGCCTCTGCCAGAAGCTGCATCCCTTGCCTGGCCCAGAAAAGGCTCCTCACCCCTCCCCTGGTCCCTAGGGAAGCCCACCCTGGCCAGGCCGAGTCCCACTCTGTGCCCTCACCACACACCACACAGCTCAGAGACACACATCTACAAGATGCCTTTGGTGGTTTCCTTCCCTGTCTCCGGCTGGGCTGCAACCCCATGAGGGCAGGGGCTCTTTCTCCTGCGTTCTCAGGGCCTGGCACTCAGTGTTTGCTGAATGAATAAGTGACAGGAATCTTTTGCATTCCCTGGGCTCCTCTGCGCTCTGTCTGCTGGGTTTCTCACCTCCTCCCTCCTCAAGGTGAGGCCCCAGGGACAAAGGTTGAGCAGGGATGCTGGGAGGGAAAAGGAGGGTGACCTTGGGCCAGCCGCCTGGCCTCCCCTCACCGCTTCCTCCTCCCACAGGCGGGGGCAGCTCCAGCCAATCCCGAGCCCGCCAGCCCTGCCAGACAGACTGGGACTGTCCCTCGCTCCGGCCCTAAAGCCTGGCCGCTGTGGTGTAGTGCCTGGGACCCTGGCCAGGCCCTCAGCGGCCACAGCCAAGGGGCTAAACTTGGCGAGGGAGGGAGGCGGTGGGAGGGCCCTGGGGTCGGGGAGGGAGTGTGATGGGATCCGAGCCAAAACCTGGCTGAGCAATTAGGGGGCCGGGGGGAGGTGCTCCCATCAACTGGGGGCCTGGGGGGAGGTGACCCTGGGCAAATGGAGGAGGTGGGCTAGAGTGGAAAGACCACACAGCTCCCTCTGGGGCCCCCACCCTCTCAGTCCTGCCCAGACAGGAATTCGGTTCCTCCCTCCCCTGCCACCCACTGAGGCCCTGGACAGGCTGTGTGGCCCAGAGTGCTGCCCTCCCCTTCTCTGGCCCCAGTTGGTGACCCCCCTGGCCGAGCCAGTGCTCCTTCCCCCACCAGCCTCACCCCTCCCAGGGTTGTGAAGAAGCTGAGAGAAGTGACAGAGGTGGCAACCTGGCACTTGGCACCACGCGGCACGGTGGCTGCACAAGGAGGGGGCAGGAGGGGTCAAGAAGGCACATGTGGGAGTGGCACAGGGTTGGGGGTAGGACGCAGCAGACCAGGCTCAGGGTCAGCAAGGAGACTCCAGGCGTCTGACACCCATGAGGAGGAAATCGGACTCCCTGAGCAAATCCCACTTCCCTGGGGAAAGTTAAGCAAGACCAGGGGTTGAGATGAGAGGTGGCAGGAGCTCCCCAATTCTGTGAAGGGGAGCCTGCTTAATTTCTCTGGAAACTGGGATGGGGGGGGCCTCCCCTTGCCCTCACCTGGACAATAGCTGCGCCCTCTGGCGGTGACAGCATGGACCAAGGGGGTCCCACCTCCATCTGGGCACAAATGTCCTCTCAGAGAGGCAGAGCCTGGCACCCTGGGCAGCCCATGCTCCTGGGGAAGGGCCTGGATCATGGTCCCCCTGGGACATTGGAATCATTGAGCCTTAAATCTGCCCCCCAGCAAGCCCTGCCCCAGAACCACCCATCACCTTCCAGGGCAGTCAGGTGGAGCAGAGGGCCCAAGAGAAGTGGCAGGAGCTTAGACATACAGTGAGTCCTGGTTTTGCTTCTTGCTTGCTATGTGGCTTTAGGTGAGTTACTTGTCTTCTCTGAGCCTCAGTCCTCCATCTCTAAAGGGGAATGATGATCCTGACCTCATTGACTGTTAGGAGGATCCAAGGACCTCTCACATGGAATGCAGTCACAATATCAGTGCTGGTTTCCATCTGAAGCCATGCTCCCCTCCTGAGCACTCCCTCTGCCCACAGCTCACTGCTCCATGAGGCAGCCCATGCCCAGTGGGCCAGCTCCCGTCCAGCCCCACCTTGAGCTCCTGGGTCTAACTTCTGGAGCAAGAAGCTCCTCCATGACAATGGACACTTCACATCTCGACTATGGTTTGAATGTTTCCCACAAAGTTCACGTGTTGGAAACTTCATCCCTAATACAACAGTGTTGAGAGGTGGGACTTTTGGGCTTGAGGCACTGCCCTCAGGAATGGATTAATGCCATTATCTCAGGAGTATATTCGTTATTGAGGGAGTGGGTTCTTGATAAAGGATGAGTTTGGCCTCCTAATCTCCACCCCGAACATAAACTCCTTCTGCCAGGTGAGAATACAGCAAGAAGGCCCTCACCAGATAACCGCACCATGCTCTTGGACTTCCCAGCCTCCCGAACTGTGAGCCAAATAAACTTTGTTTATAGACTACCTAGTCTTGACTATTCTATTATAGCAACAGAATATACTTAGAAAATGGACTGATACTCCCTTTAGACATGTCAGCACTTCCAGATACCTGCCTTCAATCTGACATCTCTAATCCATTATACACTATACACGTATACACATATAACTTAATACAAATTCTTTTTTTTTTTTTTTGAGATTGAGTCATGCTCTATTGCCCAGGGTAGAATGCAGTGGCGTGATCTCAGCTCATTGCAACCTCTGCCTCTCGGGTTCAAGTGATTCTTTTGCCTCAGCCTCCCAAGTAGCTGCGATTACAGATATGCGCCACCATGCCTGGCTAATTTTTATGTTTTTTGTAGAGATGGAGTTTTGCCACTTTGGTCAGGCGGGTCTAGAACTCCTGACCTCAAGTGATCCACCTGCCTCGGCTCCCAAAGTGCTGGGATTACAGGTGTGAGACACCGCACCTGGCCACTGAATACAAATTCTTTTTATTTTTTTAAGGCAGAATCTCGCTCACTCAGGCTGGAGTGCAGTGGTGCAATCTTGGCTCACCGCAACCTCCGCCTCCCCAGTTCAAGCGATTCTCCTGCCTCAGTCTCCCGAGTAGCTGGGATTACAGGTGCCCGATGCCATGCCCAGCTAATTTTTGTATTTTTAGTAGAGATGGGGTTTCACCATTTCAGTCAGGCTGGTCTCAAACTCCTGACCTTGTTATTTGCCTGCCTCAGCCTCCCAAAGTGCTGGGATTACAGGCATGAGCCACCGCATCTGGCTACAAATTTTTTTTTTTTTTTTTTGAGACAGAATCTTGCTCTATCGCCAGGCTGGAGTGCAGTGGCTCACTGCAACTTCCGTTTTCCGATTTCAAGCAATTTTCCTGCCTCAGGCTCCTGAGTAACTGCGAATATAGGCACCCACCACCATGCCTGGCTAATTTTTTGTATTTTTAGTAGAGACAGGGTTTCACCATGTTGGCCAGAATGGTCTCGATCTCTTGACCTCGTGATCTGCCCCCCTCGGCCTCCCACAGTGCTGGGATTACAGGCATCAGCCACCGCGCCCAGCCTGCAAATTCTTTTTTTTTTTTTTTTTTTTTTTTTTTTTTTTTTTTGAGACGGAGTTTCGCTCTTGTTACCCAGGCTGGAGTGCAATGGCGTGATCTCGGCTCACCGCAACCTCCTTCTCCTGGGTTCAGGCAATTCTCCTGCCTCAGCCTCCTGAGTAGCTGGGATTACAGGCACGCGCCACCATGCCCAGCTAATTTTTTGTATTTTTAGTAGAGACGGGGTTTCACCATGTTGACCAGGATGGTCTCGATCTCTTGACCTCCTGATCCACCCGCCTCCGCCTCCCAAAGTGCTGGGATTACAGGCTTGAGCCACCGCGCCCGGCCCTGCAAATTCTTAAATACAGCTTTGATTATGTTCCATTCCCACTGAATAGCCTTCCATGGCTCCCTGTTGCCTTCCAGGCAAAGGTCTCACAGTCCAGTACTCTAGGGCTTTTTATCCCATGTATGATCCAGCCAAACAGATCTGCTCACCATTCTCTGAGCCAAACCTGGTGCCCCGGATGCTCCACCCACCCTGCAAACCCTGGCCTGGCCCACACATCTGCATGCCCCATGCCCAGCCCTTCCCTCAGGGCTGCTGGGTCCTGCGGGTGAGCTCTGCTCTGCCAGGGCACCTCCAGGGATCCCAACTCAGCAGTGAGTACCCTTCCTGCTCTCCCCAACCCCCGCCATCTCCCCTGAGCCCCCCCCCACCACTCCACCCACCATATGGCTCTTAGCATATGACCTTGCCTCCCACTTCCAGAGAGAACGGAGGCCATCTGGGAGGAACCCCCTCCCTGTAACATAGATGGACCTTCCCCCTCAAGGCCAACCTCACCCCCAGGCTTTGCATCGCCCCCAGCGCTGGCCCCATCACACACAGACCCCAGTCCCAGTCCTGAGCACCCTGACTTCTATTTTCCTCTCCTTACTCAAGTTCGTCTTTCCCCTCATCACATGAAGCTGCTTCAGTCCGTTCATCAGAACACACCCCCCTGCACCTCAGTACCCCACTCCCACCCTTCCTCCATCCCTTATTCACCTTAGGTACCCTTTCATCTAACAGTATCACCGCCTCAAACAGAAAAAAGCGCTTCTTAAAAGGGATGTTCACACCCCTCCATCCTTGTCCTCACCTCCCACTCACTCCCCAGCTCCACCACTCCACAGAAACCGTTCCTCCAAGGTCACCAGTGACTTTGCTAACTCTAAACCCAAAGGACCTTTGTGGGTATGAGCTCACTCCATCTCTGGGCAAGATTGGACAGACAGGGCCACCTCTAGCTCCAGGAAGTGAGCTCCTCTCTGGCTCCCCTCCTGGCTGGACCTCAAACCCTTCATGTGGGTCCTTTGGGCTAGATTCACTCCCTCAATTTTGATATTTGACTCAGATATCAAAGCCTGGGTTGTGGGTAACCCCCTTCATCCCCAGCCCAGACCTCTGACCCCAGGCTCTGAACCCCTATATCCCCCCACTTGCCTTCCTGACTCAGCAACACTTGCTGTCTCCCAGGACTGTCCAAAACTATCATAGAATCTTCACCAGTCTTTACCACCATATTCCCAGCCTGCCTCTTCCCTATGCCTCTTCCATTTATTTATTTATTTATTTATTTATTTATTTATTTTTGAGACAGAGTTTCACTCCTGTTGCCCAGGCTGGAGTGCAACGGTGTGATCTGGGCTCATGACAACCTCTGCCTCCCAGGTTCAAGCAATTCTCTTGCTTCAGCCTCCCAAGTAGCTGGGACTACAGGCATACATCACCACGCCCAGCTAATTTTGTATTTTTAGTAGAGATGGGGGTTTCTCCGTGTTGTTCAGTCTGGTCTCGAACTCCTGTCCTCTGGTGATCCACCTACCTCAGCCTCCCAAAGTCCTGGGATTACGGGCATGAGCCAACGCACTCGGCCTATTTTATTTTATTTTTTGAGATGGAGTTTCACTCTTGTTGCCCAGATTGGAGTCCAGTGGCACAATCTTGGCTCACCACAACCTCTGCCTCCCAGGTTCAAGCAATTGTGCCTCAGTCTCCTGAGTAGCTGGGATTATAGGTGTGCCCACCATGTCTGGCTAATTTTTTTGTATTTTTAATAGAGACAGGGTTTCACCATGCTGGCCAGCTGGTCTCATACTCCTGACCTCTAGTGATCTCCTCACCTCAGCCTCCCAAAGTGCTGGGATTAGGGGCCCTTATCCCGCTCCCCATCGGGACCCAAAGTCAAAACCTGGGAGTGGTCCTCCGCTCTTCCTTCTCCTTTACTTCCTGATCCATCAGTCTCCAGCTCTTGTCAAGTCCCCTCTCCCACTGTGCCTCCTGGACCTCATCCTATTCCTGAAAGAGTCTGCCCACTGGCCTCTCTGCCTCCTCTCTTGCCTTCCTCTAATCTGTTCTTTATTTGACAGCCAGGGTGATCTTTCTTTTTTCTTTTTTATTTATTTATTTATTTATTTATTTTTATTTATTTTTTTTTTTTT
>NW_016107924.1:314893-316282 GCF_001604975.1 Cebus imitator | reverse complement strand
TGTTGACCAGGATGGTCTCGATCTGTTGACCTCGTGATCCACCCGCCTCGGCCTCCCAAAGTGCTGGGATTACAGGCGTGAGCCACCGCGCCCGGCTCTTTTTTATTTTTTGAGATACAGTCTCCCTATAATGCCCAAGCTGGTCTTGGACTCCTGGACTCAAGCTGCCCTCCTGTCTCAGCCTCCTGAGTAGCTGTGATTACAGGCGCATGCTACCATGCCCAGCCAGGGTGATCTTTCTAAAACCCAATCTGATCAAGTCAATCCTCTGCTTCTCATTATCCTTGGATTAAGTTCAAGCTCCTTAGCACAACTTATCTCCTTCGAAATCTGGTCCCCTGACATCCATTCCCCTTCCCCTTTTTTGTTTGTGGATCCATGTGGTGCTGTGGGGGTGACCCCCATGCCAATGCCAGCATTTCCCAAGGCCCTGGATACCATGAATGCTTCAGAAATGAACTAGAAACCAAAGCTGGTCCAATCGACATGTAAATATAAGACAAAGACCAGGAAGCTGAGCATAGGAGTGTTGGCTGCCATCTTTGATCTTCGGGGAAAGCGATGGATCTGTGGAGAATACCATGAGGAGATGGAAAAGGCCACCCAAGGCCAGGTGCAATGATTCACACTGTAATCCCAGCACTTTGGGAGGCAGAGGGGGGTGAATTGCTTGAAGCTATGAGTTCGGATCACCCTGGGCAACAGGGCAAAACCCCTGTCTCTACAAAAAAAAAAAAAAATATTAGCTAGGTGGTGGCACATGCCTGCGGTCCCAGCTACTAAGGGAGGCTGAGGCGGGAAGATTGCTTGAACCCAGGAGCCATGAGTGCGCCACTACACTGCAGCCTGGGCAACAGGGTAAGACCTTGTCTCAAAAAAAAGAAGAGATGGGAGTCAGAGGCAAGCGAATCACTTGAACCTGGAGGTGGAGGAGAAAAAGCCATCCAACCACCCTCACCTGAAGCCCCTGAACCTCTAACCCTTTTATTTTTGTTTTATTTTTATAATTTCTTTTAATTTTATTTTCTTGAGATGGAGTCTTGTTCTGTCGCCCAGGCTGGAGTTCAGTAGCTTACTGCAACCTCCGCCTCCCGAGTTCAAGTGATTCTCCTGCCTCAGCCTCCCAAGCAGTTGGGACTACAGGGGCGTGTCATCATGCCCGGCTATTTTTTGGTATTTTTAGTAGAGACGGGGTTTCACTGTGTTAGCCAGGATGGTCTCTATCTCCTGACCTCGTGATCCACCTGCCTTGGCCTCCCAAAGTGCTGGGATTACAGGTGTGAGCCACCATGCCCAGACTTTATTTTATTTTATTTTATTTTTATTTTTATTTTTATTTTTTTTGAGACAGAGTTTCACTCATGTTACCCAGGCTGGAGTGCAATGGCG
>NW_016107924.1:307783-313253 GCF_001604975.1 Cebus imitator | reverse complement strand
GCCTCCTGGGTTCAGGCAATTCTCCTGCCTCAGCCTCCTGAGTAGCTGGGATTACAGGCACGCGCCACCATGCCCAGCTAATTTTTTGTATTTTTAGTAGAGACGGGGTTTCACTATGTTGACTAGGATGGTCTCGATCTGTTGACCTCGTGATCCACCCGCCTCGGCCTCCCAAAGTGCTGGGATTACAGGCTTGAGCCACCGTGCCCGGCCTATTTTATTTTATTTTTGAAACAGTTTCTCTCTCTTCTCTCCCAGGCTGGAGTGCAATAGCCCAATCTGGGATTATAGGCACATACCACCATGGCTGGCTAATTTTGTTGTTGTTGTTTGTTGGGTTTTTTGAGATAGAGTCTTGCTCTGTCGCACGGGCGGCTGGAGTGCAGTGGTACGATCTCCGTTCACTGCAACCTCCGCCTGCAGGGTGCAAGCAATTCTCCTGCCTCAACTTTCCAAGTAATTGGGACTACATGCATGTGCCACCACACCCAGCTAATTTTTGTATTTTTAGTAGAGACGGGGTTTCACCATGTTGGCCGGGATGGTCTTGATCTCTTGGCCTCGTGATCCGCCTGCCTTAGCCTCCCTAAGTGCTGGGATTACAGGCATGAGCCACTTTGACCAGCGTTTTTTTGTATTTTTAGTAGAGATGGGGCTTCACCATGTTGGCCAGGATGGTCTCAGACTCCTGACCTCTCAAGTTATCCATCTAAACTCCTGGCCTCATGTGATCCACCCACCTTGGCCTCCCAAAGTGCTGGGATTACAGGCATGAGCCACTGTGATTGGCCCCTTGCTAATTCTTATTTACCTTTCGAAATGAAGCTCAGATATCACCTTCTGCAGGACATCTGGCCCCTCCCCAAGTCAACACTGATCACAGTCTAATGGAACCACCTATTTGCTTTTGGTTTTCATTTGTGTTTTTCTTGAGGTAGGGACTCACTGAGCCGCCCAGGCTGGAGTGCAGTGGCATGGTCAAGGCTCACTGCAGCCTCAAGCTCCCTGGCTCAAGCAGTCCTCTCGCCTCAGCCTCCTGGGTAGCTAGGACTACAGGTGTGTGCCACCACACCCAATTAACTTCTTTTTTTTTTTGAGACGGAGTTTCACTCATGTTACCCAGGCTGGAGTGCAATGGCGCGATCTCGGCTCACAAGCAGCCTCCGCCTCCCAGGTTCAGGCAATTCTCCTGCCTCAGCCTCCTGAGTAGCTGGGATTACAGGCACGCGCCACCATGCCCGGCTAATGTTTTGTATTTTTAGTAGAGACGGGGTTTCACCATGTTGACCAGGATGGTCTCGATCTCTTGACCTTGTGATCCACCCACCTCAGCCTCCCAAAGTGCTGGGATTACAGGCTTGAGCCAACGCTCCTGGCCTCAATATGGATTTTTAATGTAGTAAAAAATGCAATTTTATGACTTTGGGTTTTGTGTCATAGTTAAAAAGACTGTTTCCACACTGAGATGATACAGAAAGTTCCTCCTTTACCTCCTGGCTTTATTATTATTATTTTTTTTTTGAGACGGAGTTTCGCTCTTGTTACCCAGGCTGGAGTGCAATGGCGGGATCTCGGCTCACCGCAACCTCTGCCTCCTGGGTTCAGGCAATTCTCCTGCCTCAGCCTCCTGAGTAGCTGGGATTACAGGCATGTGCCACCATGCCCAGCTAATTTTTTGTATTTTTAGTAGAGGCGGGGTTTCACCATGTTGACCAGGATGGTCTCGATCTCTTGACCTCGTGATCCACCCGCCTCAGCCTCCCAAAGTGCTGGGATTACAGGCTTGAGCCACCGCGCCTGGCCTTAACTTTTTATTTTTTACAGAGATGGGGTCTTGCTATTTGCCCTGGTTTGAACTCCTGGGTTCAAGTGACCTGCTCACCTCAGCCTCCCAAAGTGCTGGGATTACAGGTATGAGCCATTGCACCTGGCTCCACCTACCTGTTTATCTGGCTGTCCCCTCCAGGAGACTGTGAGCCCAGAGAGGGTGCGGCACCTGTCTCACCCCAGCTCCTCACACAGTTCCACAGCCGCTGGTACATAGTAGGTGCTTAACAAATGGTTGTTGGGAGAATCAGCCTCAGATGTCCCAAGCACCACCTCCCCAGGAAAGCCCTTCCTAACTGTCCCCAGCCCCCTTCCTATCTGCTCCTCTCCTCCCTAACTGCCCCCAGCCCCTCTCACTCCAGATACCCACACTGCTAGGTCCAAGAAGATCACTCTGCCAAACCTGTCCTGATTTTACCAACATATTAGGGCCTGCTCCTTGAAGGCAAAGACTTGCAATAATAGTAGAAGTAACAGCCAATTTCAAGTGCTTACTAGTTTTTCACAACTACATTCCCAAACCCTATTAGTGCAAGGACATAGTAGGTGTGGAATTATGATTATTGAATAAATTAGTGGAAGAATAAACAAATGAACTGAATGTGTAGATGTGCCAACCACTGTGTGCAAAATGCCTTACTTGAGTTATCCCATTTCCCCCACAGCAGCCCTGTTTTCCAGATGAAGGCTGAGGCTTCAGATCACCGCCTAAGATCACACAGCTTGATGGTATGGTGCAGAGATGGTATCCCAAGCTGGGAGATAGTAGAGTCATATTTTCTTTTCTTTCTTTCTTTTTTTTTTTGAGATGGAGTCTTGCTTTGTTGCCCAGGCTGTAGTGCAATGGCACGATCTCGGCTCACCGCAACCTCCACCTCCTGGGTTCAGGCAATTCTCCTGCCTCAGCCTCCTGAGTAGCTGGGACTACAGGCATGTGCCACATCGTTCGGCTAATTTTTAATGTGTTTTTAGTAGAGACAGGGTTTCTCCATGTTGGTCAGGCTGATCTTGAACTCCTGACCTCAGGTGATCTGCCCACCTCGGTCTCCCAAAGTGCTGGGATTACAGGAGGGAGCCACTGTGCCGGGCCCAGAAAAAAAACCTTTTTTTTAATTAGCTTGGTGTGGTGGTGAACCCCTGTGGTCCCAGCTAGGTGGGAGGCTGAGGCAGGAGGATCACTTGGGCCTGGGAGGTGGAGGCTGCAGTGAGCCAAGATTGTACCACTGCACTCCAACATAATCAAAGGAGTGAGACCCTGGGGTTTTACAGGCTGACTTATGTCCTCCCAAAAATTCCTGTATGGGACTGGGTGCAGTGGCTCACTCCTGTAATCTCAGCACTTTGGGAGGAGGAGGTGGGCAGATCATGAGGTCCGGAGTTCAAGACCAGCCTGGCCAACATGGTGAAATCTTGTCTCCACTAAAAATACAAACTATTAGCCAGGTGTGGTGGCAGGCGCCTGTAATCCCAACTACTCGGGAGGCTGAGGCAGGATTAGTGCTTGAACCCAGGAGGTGGAGGTTGCAGTGAGCCGAGATTGCACCACTATACTCCAGCCTCGGTGATAGAGCAAGACTCCAACTCAAAAAAATAATTCCTGTATGGAAGTCCCAGCCCCCAGTGCCTCAGAATGTGACCTTTATTCGAAATAGAGTCTTTACAAAGGTAATCCAGCTAAAGTGAGGGCATTAGGGTGGGCTCTAATATGAGTCATGTCCTTATAAGAAGGGGAAATTTGGTCAGGTACAATGGCTCATGCCTGTAATACCAGCATTTTGGGAGTTCGAGGCAGGAGGATCACTTGAGTCCAGGAGATGGAGGTTACAGAGAGCCAAGATCAAGACACAGCACTCTAGCCTGGGCAACAAAGCTAGACCCCGTCTCAAAAAATAATAATAATGTTTAAAAAGGGAGCCCGGGCGCAGTGATTCACGCCTGTAATGCCAGCACTTTGGGAGGGAGGACTTTGGCGGGCACTTTGGGCAGGCGGATCAGGAGGTCAAGAGATCAAGATCATCCTGGCCAACATGGTGAAACCGTGACTCCACTAAAAATACAAAAATTAGCTGGGCGTGGTGGCAGGCGCCTGTAGTCCCAGCTACGCAGGAGGCTGACGCAGGAAAATTGCTTGAACCCGGAAAGTAGAAGTTGCAGTGAGCTGATATCGTGCCACTGCACTCCAGACTGGGGACAGAGTGAGACTCCGTCTCATAAAAAAAAAAAAAAAAAGGGCCGGGAGTAGTGGCTTATGCCTGTAATCCCATTATTTTGGGAAGCCAAGGCAGGTGTATCACCTGAGATCAGGAGTTCGAGACCAGCCTAGCCAACCCCATCTCTACGAAAAAAACAAAGAAAAATCAGCTGTGCATGGTGTCACATGCCTGTGATTTCAGCTACTTGGGAGGCTGAGGCAGGAGAATCACTTGAATCCAGGAGGCAGAGGTTGCAGTGAGCCGAGATTGCGCCATTGCATTTCAGCCTGGATGACATTGCGAAACTCCAGTCTTAAAAAAAAAAAAAAAAAAGATTACTGGGGCCATGTTTGTGGCTGGCCACACAGGCCGGATAAGAGATCTGGTAGTAGAGAGGGTTCTGGGGGCAGAGATCCTAAAGGAAGAAACAGAGATTTCAGGAAACGTGGAGCCTTGCGAGTGTGTTAGTTTCCCAGGGATGTCCTCATGAAATATCACAAACCGGATGGTTTAAAACAACAGCCGTTCATTTTCTTCCAGTTCTCCCAGAAGCTCAGAATCAAGTGCTGGCAGAGCCGCTTCCTTTTCCAGGCTCTGCAGGAGAATCCACTGCAAGCCTCTCTCCTTGGCAGTCCTTGACTTGTAGCGGTCTCGTTCCAGCCACTGCCTCTGGCTTCACACGGCCGTCTTCCTGCTGTATCTCCAATCTCCCTCTCCTTTCTCTTCTAAGGACACCAGTCATCGGATTTAGGGCCCACCCTAAATCCAGGATGATCTTATCCCAAGAGCTTTAACTTAATTACATCTGCAAACATCTATTTCCGATTAAGGTCACATTCACAGATACAGAGTTGGGGGGGCAGTTAGGACTTGAACACGTGATTTGGAGGGATTCTATTTAACTCACTATGGGAGACATCTCCGTGGAGGGGCTGTTGGTGCATGACCTCATATTTTCATCTGCAGGGCTCAGGTGTCACCTCCTCTAGGGGCCTTGCTTCTTTTGTGCCCCATAGCACCTGTGCCTGCCACCATCCCTGCCCATATTTCTTCAGCTAACACTTACTGAGTGCTTGCTCTACACCAGGCACTAAGCTGGGTGCTAAGGGTACAGCAGTTAGGACTGCCAAATTTAGCACATAAAAGTACAAGATGGCTGGGCACAGTGGCTCAGGCCTGTAATTCCAGCACTTTAGGGAGGCCCAGGTGGGCAGATCACTTGAGGTCAGGGGTTCAAGACTGGCCTGGCCAACACAGAGAAACCCCATCTCTACTAAAAATTCAAAAATTAGCTGGGCCTGGTGGCAGGCATCCATAATCCCAGCTACTCAGGAGGCTGAGGTAGGAGAATCACTTGAACCTGGGAAGCAGAAGTTGCAGTGAGCCGAGATCACACCACTGCACTGCACTCCAGCCTGGGTGATAGAGCAAGACTCCATCTCAGAAAAAAA
>NW_016107924.1:305163-307458 GCF_001604975.1 Cebus imitator | reverse complement strand
GAGGCTGAGGCAGGAGAATTGCCTGAACCCAGGAGACGGAGGTTGCGGTGAGCCGAGATCGCGCTATTGCACTCCAGCCTGGGTAACAAGAGCGAAACTCCGTCTCAAAAAAAAAAAAAAAAGAAAGAAAGAAAGAAAGAAAAGCAGGATGCCCAGTCATTTATTTTATTTTATTTTTGAGATGGAGTCTTGCTCTGTCACCCAGGTTGGAGTGCAGGGGCCTGATCTCAGTTCACTGCAACCTCTCCCACCCAGGGTGAAGCAATTCTGCTGCCTCAGCCTCCTGAGTAGCTGGGGTGACAGCTGCCCGCCACAGTGCCCGGATAATTTTTGTGTTTTTTTGTTTCTTTCTTTCTTTTTTGTTTGTTTTGATTTTGAGATGGAGTCTTGCTCTGTCACCCAGGCTGGAGTCCAGTGGAGTGATCTCAGCTCATTACAACCTCCCTCTCTCGGGTTCAAGCAATTCTCCTGCCTCAGCCTCAGATCAAGACACAGCACTGGGATTGCAGACACCCACCACGCCTGGCTAATTTGTGTGTTTTTAGTAGAGATGGGTTTTCACCATGTTGGCCAGGTTGGTCTTGAACTCCTGACCTCATGTGTTCCACCCACCTCGACCTTTCAAAGTGCTGGGATTACAGGCGTGAGCCACTGCGACCGGCCTATTTATTTTTTTGAGACAGGGTCTTGCTCTGTTGCCCAGGCTGGAGTACAGTGGCATGACCACAGCTCACTGCAGCCTCAACCTTCTGAGGTCAAGCAATCCTCCCACTTCAGCCTCCCAAATAGCTGGGAGGCTACTATGTGCTATCACATCCAGCTAATTTTTTTTTTTTTTTTTTTGAGATTTAATTTCTCTCTTGTCACCCAGGCTGGAGTACAATGGCTGGATCTTGGCCCACTGCAACCTCTGCTTCTTGGGTTCAAGGGCTTCCCCTGCCTCAGCCTCCCGAGTAGCTGGGATTACAGGTGCCTGCCAACAGGCTTAGGGTAATTTTTGTATTTTTGGTAGCGTCGGGGCCTTCACATGTTGTCAGGCTGGTCTCAAATTCCTGACCTCAGGTGACCTGCCTGCCTGTGTCTCCCAAAGTGCTGGGATTACAGGTGTGAGCCACTGTGTCCAGCCTGATTTTTAAAAATTTTTGCTTTTTGTAAAGGCGGGGAATATGATTATATTGCCCAGGTTGGTCTCAAACTCCTTGACCCAAAGGATCCTCCCACCTTGGGCTCCCAAATTGCTGGGATTACAGGCGTAAACCACTGTGCCTGGCCAGTTAAATTTAAATTTCAGATAAATGCTACCATTTGTTGGGTGTGGTAATGTGCACCTGTAATCCCATCTACTCCTGAGGCTGAGGCAGGAGAACCATTTGATTTTGAGGGGCAAAGGTTACGGTGAGCCAAGATCACACCACCATACTGCACTCCAGCCTGGGCCACAGAGACTCTGTCTCAAAATAAAATAAAATAAAATAAGGCCAGGTGCGGTGGCTCACGCCTGTAATCCTAGCACTTTGGGAGGCCAAGGCGGGCAGATCACAAGGTCAGGAGTTTGAGAACATCCTGGCCAACATGGTGAAACCCTGTCTCTACTAAAAATACAAAAATATAGCTGGGCATGGTGGCATGCACCTGTAATCCCAGAGGGTGAGGCAAGACAATCGCTTGAACCCAGGAGGCGGAGGTTGCAGTGAGCCGAGATCGCACCACTGCACTCCAGCCTGGTCAACAGAGCCAGACTCCATCTCAAAAAAAAAGAAAAAAGAAAAAGAAAAGAAAATTAAAAATAAATTTCTGATAAGCAGTGAGTTTCAGTTTGTCCCACTTATAGAATCTGGCAACCCAAGCAGCAGAAAGGCACAGTCCCCACTGCAGGGAGCACAGGACGCCGTGTGGAGCCAGTGACCTGGGCCAAGTGGGCAGGGATGGAACCGCCAGACAGAGTTTCAAGCTGCAGAAGGCCTTTCACTCACCAACCAGATGTGGGTTTTAGAAAAACAGGGGTGTGTGGTGTCACAGAAGCCAAGGAAAGAACAGTGTTTCAAGGAAGAGGGAGGAGAGGGAGGGAGTAACAGAGCTACATGTTGCAGGAAGGGCCGGAGGATGAAGCTGAGACGGGGAAGCAGAGCTGGAGTTCGCAAAACTGCCGGAGGCACCAGGAGGAAGGCGTGGGCTGGGGGTACAGCAGCCAAGCTGCAGGGCTTGAGGAGTGAGAGGAATGAGAAGCCAAGGAGGGACACACAGGCTAGGCTGCTGCCTCCGCATGCTTTTTTTTTTTTTGAAACAGTCTTGCTC
>NW_016107924.1:303117-304993 GCF_001604975.1 Cebus imitator | reverse complement strand
GAGTGCAGTAGCTCGATCTTGGCCCACTGCAACCTCCACCTCGTGGGTTCAAGCGATTCTCCTGCCTCAGCCTCCCGAGTAGCTGTAGCTGGGATTAAAGGCGCCTGCCACCACACCCAGCTAATTTTCTGTATTTTTAGTAGAGACGGGGTTTCACTGTGTTGGCTAGGCTGGTCTCCTGACTTCGTGATCCACCCGCCTGAACCTCCCAAAGTGCTGTGATTACAGGTGTGAGCCACCGCGCCCAGCAATTTTTTGTATTTTTGGTAGAGGCAGGATTTCGACATGTTGGCCAGTCTGGTCTCAAACTCCGGACCTCAAGTGATCACCTGCTTCTGCCTCCCAAAGTGCTGGGATTATAGGTGTGAACCACCTCGCCCAGCCCCCACAAGCTTTTGAGTCAGGAAGAGAGGCCCCCGGGGGCAGGCAGGAGCCAGGGAGGAGCAGAAGTGAAGAAGGCCTGGGGAGAGGGGTTCAGGGCCAGCCGGGGGGACCCTGAGGGGCCTTAGTGTTTGTTTGACTCTAGGTGGACCTGGCCCTGGGTGGCAGGAGGAGAAGTGTAAATTCAGATTCTTCTGGGGAAGTCCGGGAACTCTCAGCTGCCCACTCATACACAGTGCGATGGCTGCCCTCCCCAAATGTGCTTTCTCTCTCCGGCAGGAGCTGTCTCCCAAGCTGTTCCTCCGCACAGAAGCAACGCGAGCATGTGGCAGCTCCCGTGCCTTGGCTGAATGAAGAAGTGAATGAATATCTGGGAGCAGCTGAGGGCTACAGAGTGGGAAGAGGGCAAAGCCTGGAGGCTGGGCAGGGGCTGTGTCTGAGGAATAGGGAGAAAGAGGCGGCGGGAGGAGGAACCAGGGAGTCCAGGGGCTGGGAGGGATGAGGGAGACCAGAGAGGTCGGAGCGGAGCGTGGAGAAGGGGTGCTTCAGTCCCCTGTGTGGGGGTAAGAGGGAAGGGTAAATGAAGCAGCGTAGAGAGCCTGGTCAATGTGGGTGTGGCAGGAGGGATGTGATGCCAGGGAGGGGAGAAGGGAAGACACACCCTTTTTTTTTTTTTGAGACAGTCTTGCTCTGTTGCCCAGCTTGGAGTGCAGTGGTGCAATATCTGCTCACTGCAACCTCCTCCTACAGGGTTCAAGCGATTCTCCTGCCTTAGCCTCCTAAGTAGCTGAGATTACAGGTGTGCACCACCACACCTGGCTAATGTTTGTTTGTTTGAGACAGAGTCTCCCTCTATTGCCCAGGCTGGAGTGCAATGGCGCAATCTCAGCTCACCTCAACCTCCGTCTCCTGGGTTCAAGCGATTCTCCTGCCTCAGCCTCCCGAGTAGCTGGGACTACAGGCACCCGCCACCATGCCCAGCTAGTTTTTGTATTTTTAGTAGAGACAGGGTTTCACCATGTTGGCCAGGCTGTCTCGACCTCATGTTCTACCCACCTCGGCCTCCCAAAGTGCTGGGATTACAGGCATGTGCCACTGCTCCCAGCCTAATTTTTGTACTTTTTGTAGAGACTGGGTTTTGCCATGTTGGCCAGGCTGGTCTCAAACTCCTGACCTCAGGCAATCCACCCACCTCAGCTTCCCAAAGTGCCGGGATTACAGATGTGAGCTACCACGCCCGTCCACTTTGGTGTACTTTTGTATGGGGGTGGAGAGTTCCATTCATGCCCTATTCAATTCTCAAACCACCCCTGGAAGAAGATTTTACTGAAGATGAAGATGACTGTTACTGGAGGTCTCACTTTACAAACAAGGAAACTGAGTCTCAGAGACAGTAGGCCCCTTGCCTGAAGTCATAAGGCAAACAAGCAGCAGAAAGGAAGATTAAACACAAGTTCCAGGGCCGGGCGCGGTGGCTCAAGCCTGTAATCCCAGC
>NW_016107924.1:294029-302852 GCF_001604975.1 Cebus imitator | reverse complement strand
GCTACTCAGGAGGCTGAGGCAGGAGAATTGCCTGAACCCAGGAGGCGGAGGTTGCGGTGAGCCGAGATCGCGCCATTGCACTCCAGCCTGGGTAACATGAGTGAAACTCCGTCTCAAAAACAAAATAAAACAAAAACAAAAACAAAAGCAAAACAAAAAAAAAACCACAAGTTCCAATTCCAGAGCAGGCTCTGTCCACCACTCCACAAGAACAAGGAAGCTCTGAGCCAGGGAGACAGCTCATAATCAGGGCAGGCCGCAGACAGAAGGAGGCTGCCCTCGGGCAGAAATAGGGCATTGGGCCTTTTCAGGCCTCTCAGGTGGCCTGGATGATGCCCCTTTCTGCCCCTTCCCCCCCCGCCAGTGACTACTGGGCTCACCTCCCAGGTCTTGCCTGGTTTCCAGCAAATTCCAGCAGGCTGGAGGAGCAGCGAGCAAACCCAAGAGTGGAGTATGGCAGAAGGGACAGGGCACAAGGGATGGTGGTGGCAGTCACCTGTGCACTGAAACAGCTGACCGTGAAGTTCACTGCAGGTAAGAGGACCAGAAAAACCAAAACGCAGTGGGGACTGTGCCGAGGTGGGGGTGGAGTCTCACCCCCCACCTTTTCCACTCCCTCATACCTCCCTGGCTCTGCAAATCCTTTTCTGTCACTTAAAATTTCCTTGCCTCATCGGCCAGGCACAGTGGCTCACGCCTGTAATCCCAGCACTTTGGGAGGCTGAGGCAGGTGGATCATGAGGTCAGGAGTTCAAGACCATCCTGACCAACATGGTGAAACACTGTCTCTACTTAAAATACAAAAATTAGCCTGGTGCAGTGGCGCATGCCTGTAATCTCATCTACTCAGGAGGCTGAGGGAGGAGAATTGCTTGAACTCCAGAGGCAGACGTGCAGTGAGCTAAGATCGCACCACTGCACTTCCAGCCTGGGTGTAGAGTGAGACTCCGTCTCAAAAATAAATAAATAAATAAATTTCCTTGCCTCCTCTTCCTCCTTCAAGGATAAGCTCAGATATCCCTCTTCCCGCCTGGCTACCCTCCTCCCTCTCAGCTCCCTCTCCTGGTCCCTAGAGGGCTGGCAACCACAACAAATTTCCTTACTGCACAGTAGGGCTCTCAGGCCAAAGATCCACTCATTGCCGTCTAACTACATTCCCTCCACGGCCTCATCCAGTCTCACAGCTTTTTTTTTTTTTTGGTAGTAGAGACAGGGTCTCACTATGTTGCACAAGCTGGTCTTGAACTTCTGAGTTCAAGGGACCCACCTGACTCAGCATCCCAAAGTGCTGGGATTACAGGCATGAGCCGCCACGGTCGGCCTCAGTCTCACAGCTTTCTTTCTTTATTTATTTTAAAAAATCAAATTGGATTTTGTCTTTTGTATTTATTTTTTCCATTTATTTATTTATTTATTTTGAGAAGGAGTCTCTGTCACCCAGGCTGGAGTGCAGTGGTACGATCTCAGCTTACTGCAACCACTGCCTCCCAGGTTCAAATGATTCTCCTGCCTCAGCCTCCCAAGTAGCTGAGATTACAGGCACCCACCACCACGGTCGGCTCAGTTTTTTCTGTATTTTAGTAGAGATGGGGTTTACCATGTTGGTCAGGCTGGTCTCGAACTCCTGACCTCAAAAGATCTGTCTGCCTTGGCCTCCCAAAGTTCTGGGATTACAGGTGTGAGCCATGGCACCCGGCCAGTCTCACCAATTTAAATATTATCTATGTGCTGACTGCACTGAAATTTTTATCTCCAGCACGGACCCCTCTCCTGAGCTCAACTCTGACTATCCCACATCTCCAGAAGAATGTCTAAAAAGCACTCAGACCTGAACTGGCCTAAACAATTCCAATCTTCCCTGTACTCAAGCCAGCTCCTTTCAAAGTCATCCACGTCTCCACTGGAGCCACTTCATTTTTCCAGCAGCTCAGGCTAAAAACCATGAAGATATCTTGGCTCTGCTCCTTCCCTCACACCCCACATCCAATCTGCAAGTTCTGTAGGCTCTGCCTTCAATGCCCTTCTCCCACCTCCGCTGCTGGTCAGCCATGGAGGCTTCATCTCTTGTATTGATTATAGCAGTGGCCTCTGGACTGTCCTTCCTTTTTTTTTCTTTTTTTGAGACAGAGTTGCCCAGGTTGGAGTGCAGTGGCCCGATCTCAGCTTACTGCAACCTCTGCCTCCCAGGTTCAAGCGATTCACCTGCCTCAGCCGCCCGAGTAGCTGGGATTATAGATGCCTGCCATCAGCTGGGCTAATTTTTGTATTTTCAGTAGAGATGGGATTTTACCATGTTGGCCAGTCTGGTCTGGAACCCCTGACCTCAAGTGATCCACCTGTCACAGCCTCCCAAAAGGTAGGGATTAGAGAGACATGAGCCACCACGCCCAGCCTAGACTCTGTCCTTCCTTTTTTTTTTTTTTTGAGACGGAGTTTCGCTCTTGTTACCCAGGCTGGAGTGCAATGGCGCCATCTCGGCTCACCGCAACCTCCGTCTCCTGGGTTCAGGCAATTCTCCTGCCTCAGCCTCCTGAGTAGCTGGGATTACAGGCACATGCCACCATGCCCAGCTAATTTTTTTCTGTATTTTTAGTAGAGACGGGGTTTCACTGTGCTGACCAGGATGGTCTCGATCTCTTGACCTCATGATCCACCCGCCTCGGCCTCCCAAAGTGCTGGGATTACAGGCTTGAGCTACTGCGCCCGGCCTTTTTTTTTTTTGAGGCTGAGTCTTGATCTGTTGCCAGGCTGGAGTGCAGTGGCGCAATCTCAGCTCACTGCAACTTCCACCTCCCGGGTTCAAGTGATTCTCCTGCCTCAGCCTCTCGAGTAGCTGGGATTACAGGTGCCCGCCACCACACCTGGCTAATTTTTGTATTTTTAGTAGAGATGGGGTTTTACCATCTTGGCCAGGATGGTCTTGATCTCTTACCTCATGATCCACCTGCTTCAGCCTCCCAAAATGCTGAGATTACAGGCATGAGCCACTGGGCCCGGCCACTGTCCTTCCTTTGAGCTTGTCCCTACATTCCCATCTCAACCCAGAAGCCAGGGTGTTTCTGGTACCCTCCTGCCCCCACAATGCCCTTCCCCCAGACATTCTCATTACTTGCTCCCTCATCTTTGGATCTTGACTCAAGTATCACCCCATTTTTGCCTTTCCTGAGCATCCTAGTTAAAACTACAAATTAACCCACTGAGAACCATCCCAGCAACCCGACCGCAGCTGGTCTTCCCTGGACACCATGAACTACACTGTCCAAACCTTCTTCACTCCCGCCAACACTGACCGTCCCCCCGAAGGAGGAGCCACATCATGCTCCTCCTTGATCATCTCAAGGAGGAGCATGAGGTGGCTGTGCTGGGGGTGCCCTACAACCAGGCTCCCCCAACATCCACCATGATCCACATCCACAGTAAGACCTCCGCGCCCGACCATGTCATCTGGTCCCTGTTCAACACCCTCTTCATGAACTCTTGCTGCCTGGGCTTCATAGCATTCGCCTACTCTGTGAAGTCTAGGGACAGGAAGATAGTTGGTGACCTGACTGGGACCCAGGTCTACGCCTCCACCGCCAAGTGCCTGAACATCTGGGCCCTGATTTTGGGGCATCATCATGAGCATTCTGCTGATCATCATCGCAGTATTGATCTTGCAAGTCTCTCAACAGATCAAGAGGCATCATCCCAGCCAGGAGCTCTGCCTGTGACCTGTTTCCCACATACTCCACCTTCCATTCCTCGCCCTGCCCCCGAGCTGAGTCCTGTATCAGCCCTTTATCCTCACACACTTTTCTTTTTTTTCTTGGTGCCACGACTCAGATCCTCACACACTTTTCTACGATGGTGTTCAATAAAGTGCACATGTTCCTGGAATAAAAAAACGATAAATCTCCTTTTTTTTTTTTGAGAAAGTATCTGGCTCTGTTACCCGGGCTGGAATTCGGTGGTGCTATCGGCTCACTGCGACCTTCACCTCCTGGGCTGAAGCAATCCTCCCACCTCAGCCTCCCAAGTACTGGGACCACAAGCGCACACCACCATGCCTGGCTACTTTTTGTGTGTGTATTCTTTTATAGACACAGGGTCTCACTGTGTTGCCCAGGCTGTCTTGAAGTCCTGAGCTCAAGAAATCCACCTGGGCCGGGCGCAGTGGCTCAAGCCTGTAATCCCAGCACTTTGGGAGGCCGAGGCGGGTGGATCACGAGGTCAAGAGATCGAGACCATCCTGGTCAACATGGTGAAATCCCGTCTCTACTAAAAATACAAAAAATTAGCTGGGCATGGTGGTGCGTGCCTGTAATCCCAGCTACTCAGGAGGCTGAGGCAGGAGAATTGCCTGAACCCAGGAGGCGGAGGTTGCGGTGAGCCGAGATCGCGCCATTGCACTCCAGCCTGGGTAACATGAGTGAAACTCCGTCTCAAAAAAAAAAAAGAAATCCACCTGTCTCAGCCTCCTAAAGTGTTGGGATTACAGGTGTGAGCCACTGTGCCAGTCCAAAACTATGAATCTTTTACACTTTTTTTTTTCTTTCTTTTTGTTTTTTTCCTTTTTGTGGAGAACGAGGTCTCACTATATTGCCCAGGCAGGTCTCGAACTCCTGGGCTCAAGCTATCCTCCCGCCTCTGCCTCCCTAAGAGCTGGGATTACAGGCGTGAGCCACAGCGCCCGGCCAAAACTATGAATCTTGACCTTCCCTGTCCTCTCTCTCTGCTTTTTCTTCCTTCTAGAGCCTGTATTATTTAATTTACTATGTATATTACCTATTTATTTCATCTATTACTGGTCTCCTTTTAGGATACAAGAGTGGTGTCAATTCTGTTTTTTATTGTTTTCCTTGCTGCTTGGAACATACAGTAGTGAATTTGCACTGAGCACTAAAGTTGGAATAATGAGACTAAGCACAGTCGCTCATGCCTGTAATCCTAGCACTTTGGGAGGCCAAAGTGGGACGATCGCTTGAACCCAGGAGTTTGAGACCAGCCTGGGTAACACAGTGAGACCCCATCTCAACAAAAAATAAATTAAAAAAATTTTAGCTGCATGTGATAGTGCATGCCTGTAGTCCTAGCTACTCAGGAGGCTGAGGCGAGAGGACTGCTTGAGCCCAGGAGGTCGAGCCTGCAGTGAGCTGTGAATGCACGACTGCATTCCAGCCTGGGTGACCAGGAGACCCTGTCTCTCTTTCTTTTTTTTTTTGAGACAGAGTTACGCTCTTATTGCCCAGGCTGGAGTGCAATGGCACGATCTCAGCTCAGCTCACTACAACTTCCACCTCCTGGGTTCAAGATCTCAGCTCACCACAACCTCCATCTCCCGGGTTCAAGGGATTCTCCTACCTCAGCCTCCCTAGTAGCTGGGATTACAGGCATGCACCACCACGCCTGGCGGGGGTTTCTCCATGTTGGTCAGGCTGGTCTCGAACTCGGGACCTCAGGTGATCCGCCCACCTCAGCCTCCCAAGTGCTGGGATTACAGGCATGAGCCACCCATCCTGGCCCATTTTTTTATTTTTATTTTTTTTAGAGATAGGGTCGGCCAGGCACGGTGGCTCACGCCTGTAATCCCAGCTACTCGGGAGACTGAGGCAGGAGAATCGCTTGAACCCTGGAGGCGGAGGTTGCAATGAGCTGAGATCGTGCCACTGCACTCCAGCCTGGGCAACAAGAGTGACACTCCATCTCAAAAAAAAAAAAAAAAAAGATGTAATGAGCAAAACCTGAAAAAGTCCATTAAGCTTGAAGTGTTGGGCAGCATTTCTCTAATTTTCGTGTCTAAGACCCTACCTGGGGAGCACTAGGAAGTGAAGACTCTGGCTCGACCCTGGGAGATTCTGGGGTAGATCTCAGTGGTGTGCACACTGCGGAAGCGCCCCTGGCGGTTTCGATTCGGGTCAGGTGCGGGTCAATCCGGTGTGCTGGGGATGGGTTGAAATTAAAACTGTCAGGGATGCCTGGTGTCTCACTCTAACAGCACCATCCACTCTCTCCTAAACAGTGCTTACGTGCCCGTCTCCCCTCTAAACCGTGAGGTGTGGTGCTGCGATGGCACCTCTCTTCTCTCTGTGCCCACTAGGCTCAGCACCGTGTAGGTGCCAGTTAATGTTTATTGAGAACGTGATGAATGGAAAGCGAATGAATGGTTACAAGGCGAATGAATGAGTAACAGGACTCTGGTTAGAAAAGGAATTTGAAGAATCAAGATCTGGAAGGTGGGAAAGTTTCCAAAGACTTCCGCTGCGCGCGAGGGGGCTCGGGAGGGGCAGGTACTTCAGAGGTCGGGATGCAATTGGCCGCCTGGGAAGGTAGCTGTGCCGCCGGCTGCTACGCGCGGGGCCGAGGAGACGTGGGCCTCAGGGGAGTTGCTGCCACTCAACCGGCCCCCAGCGGCGCTGCGGCTTGAGGCCGGGGTGAACAGCCTGGCCTGGCGCCGCCGTTGCCATAGCTACAGACGCAACCCAGTGAGGGGGCGGGCCTGGGGCGCACGTCATTCCTGGCGCGACGCTCCTCCTCGCTCCCGCCTCCTGGTCGGAGACCCTCTGCCCGCCTCGCGGGCGCTCCACCTGCGCGCCGGCTTCCCGCTGCCCCTACCCCGGTTCTGCGCCGGCGCGGTACCCAGGCGCGCGGGGGAGCTGCGAGGCGCATGCGCGGTGCGGGGCCCGCCGCTCTGCTGCTGTCGCTGCCGCTGCCGCCGCCGCCACCTCCGCCGCCGCCGTTACCGCCTCCCTGACGGCAAGTGTGTGAGGAAGGAGCTAAGGGTCGCCGCCGCTGCCGCCGCCGCCATGGGGGTGAGTGAGGCTGAGAGAGGAGACGGGAGGTACAGGAGCGCTCCTCGCTACCCTCACCCCCTTTGTTCTTAAACCCCCCTCTCACGTGACCCCAACCCCCTCCAGCCTCACGTGACCCTTTGCCCCCACATGACCCTACTCCCCGATTCTAAGGGTCCCGGCGCTAGGCCTAACCCGGGAATCCTCTGGAGAGCCCGTAGTCCGGGGCCCCACCCCCTCGCCGCCTCCAGCGTCACGCCAGCCCCTTCCTGCCTCGCGGACCCCTTACCGGCCTCCCCACCCCCGTCGCCAGCGCGGACCCTGGGACTAGCCTCCCGCTCCCCCAGGGTCACTCATCACCTGGCAGTCACCAGCTTCGCCGCTTTTCACATCCGAGGTCAACCCTGGCTTGGAGGGAATTGAGGCCCAGAGGAAAGAAGGCGCCTAGCCAAGGTCACGCTGGCTGAGGCGTCAGACCCCACTGTGGGTCTCTCGAATCCCAGTCCACTGCACCTCCCGCTACTCGCGTCTCAGCGAAGCCAATTCCCCTACACTGTTTGGAAACCTCTCCACCAGGTTCCTGCTGCTCTTGATAAACACAGCCTTCCCTTCCCGTAGACTCCTGTCTTGACGCCTCCTGGTTGCAGTGTAGTGGCTCTTAGGACCACTTGGGTTGTTAGGAGTTTTGGTAGTGCAGATGTTTTTGCAAGGGGAGGGCTGTGCAGGTGAGCCGGGAAGATGCGGGAGAGGCGGGGGCGGCGGCCGCGGATGCATATTGACCACCTGTTCGTGCCGGCAGCCTAGAGGTGGATTTTAGTTTTCTTTCCCAGCATATAGGGTAGGGCAGAAGTTGTTTGCAAGTTTCTGTGCGTTCACCGTGCTAAGTCTTAATTACAGCAGTATCAGCCACCCTCTTAAAAAGATAACGTTCTCCCTGGTACTGGCTATATTAGTTTTGTTTTGTTTTGTTTTGTTTTGTTTTTTGAGACCGAGTTTTGCTCTAGCCGCCCAAGCTGGAGTGCAATGGTGCGATCTTGGCTCACTGCAACCTCCTCCTGGGTTCAAGCGATTCTCCTGCCTCAGCCTTCCTGGCAGCTGGGATTACAGGCGCCTGCCACACGCCCGGTTAATTTTTGGATTTTTAGTAGAGATAGGGTGTCACCATGTTGGCCAGGCTGGTCTCGAACTCTTCAGACATCCACCCGCCTGGGCCTCCCAAAGTGCTGGGATTACAGGTGTGAGCCACCACGCCCATATGGAATTTCCATCACTTAAGGGAACCCTGACTTTGGAGGTACCTCAGTTCCAGCGCCATCTTTGCTGCTGCCGGTGTAATATTGTGCCAGTGAGTTGGCCTTGATGTGTTTGAATTTCCTCACCTGTGTGAGGGATGTGGGGATGCAGATACCTCCCCCTTAGGTTAGTAGTGAAGATTAAGTGAGATAATGGATGTGGATTGCTAAGGAGGTGTCTCCTAAGTAGTGGCTGTTATTTTTGCCTGTATCCTCAGCCTTCACTTTACTGATCTAAAATAGATTTGTGCTATTTTTAACCCATTGGGTTTGTCCCTACTGTTGTTAACCTAGTTTTTCTCCCCCTCCAATATTTATCGACTGAACAAATCAACTTATTAGACAAAACTAGTTGTCTTTGTCAAAGCAGTCATCATGTTTTACCAAAGAATTTTGGGTATTACATACTTCATATGTAGGAAACCAAGTCCAGAGATTTAGGCATATTTAACCTAGATTTTGGTGAAAGGTCCTAGATGCAGCCATTGTTGAAACTAAATGAAAACCGTGTCCCGGGTGTCACTTAGTAACTGTTTAACCAGACGCAGGCACTGTGGATTCAGCAGAAAACAAGAAGTGTAATGTGACATTTTACTTCAACACTTCCTCATTGGTTGGGTTGAAATAGCAGGCCTTCTACTCCATAAGACAGGGTGAGGGAAAAAACAAGAAATATGCCCCAGAGATTCTATGATCCTTGCTTCCTTTAGGGCGTCAATCTTATTACTTACACTTTTTCTTCTTTTTCTTTCTTTTTTTTTTTT
>NW_016107924.1:288229-293979 GCF_001604975.1 Cebus imitator | reverse complement strand
CACTGTAACCTCCACCTCCCAGGTTCAAGCGATTCTCCTGCTTCAGCCTCCCAAGTAACTGGGAGTAGTCTGTCACCATGCCTGGCTGATTTTTTGTATTTTTAGTAGAGACAGAGTTGCACTGTGTTAGCCAGGATGGTCTTGATCTCCTGACCTGGTGATCCGCCTGCCTTGGCCTCCCAAAGTGCTGGGATTACAGGCATGTGCCACTGAGCTCGGCTTGTTACTTACGCTTTACAGTTGTGTTTCTCATGTCAGACCCTACAAAGCCTCTTTTGGCCTAAAATTCACAGTAACAGAGACTTGAATTCTCCTCCCTGAAGCAGCTGGAACCATCTCATCACCCTCATTCCACAACTGTGGGTGCTGGGGAGTCATTCCTTGTAGTCACCCTGTGGCAGAGGGCTGGGCTCCACTTGACAGCCTGGCCTCAGGCTGCGTGAGGCTTCAGATGGAGGCTTTCTCTTCAGTTGCCACACATGTGTCGTCTTTCAGGAATTAGAATTTGTATGTCTCTTGCTTCACCAAAAACAGGTTCTTTTTGGATGTTGGATACTATATGAGATGGAGACGTTGATACTGAAAACCTCAGAGATGGCAAATTCCTTTTCTGAAAGGTGCCTCCTCCTCCCATCTGGATATTTATTTTCTTTTTTTCTATTTATTTATTTTTATTTTTTGAGACAAAGTTTTGCTCTTGTTGCCCAGGCTGGAGTGCAGTGGCACAATCTCAGCTCCCTGCAACTTCTGCCTCCCAGGTTCAAGCAGTCTCCTGCCTCAGCCTCCCAAGTAGCTGGGATTATAGGCATCCACCACCACATCCAGCTAATCTTTTTATATTTTTTGTAGAGATGAGGTTTCAGCCTGTTGGCTAGGCTGGTCTTGATTTCCTCACCTCAGGTGATCCACCCGCCTCAGCCTCCCAAACTGCTGGGATTACAGGTGTAAGCCACCTTTTTTTTCATTTGTCTTTATGACCTCTTACAGTCGTAGAGCTGTGTGTGGACTTGCTTCTTCGATGGGAATAGTAAGGGGAGGAGTTTTGCACTGCACAGGAAAACATTTATATAACACTTTATAACAAAAAGTGCCATATAAACATAATTGTGACATAGTGGAAGGAGCATGGACTTTAGGTTCAAACGTGGGTTTGAATCTTGGATGATTCATTTAGCAGCTATGAACTGAGTACCTGCTGTTTGGTGAGCACTGGGTGAATATAGGCAGATAAAGTGGATCTGCCCTCGCAGCATGGGGCAGAGTCAAGGGAGTGGGAGGAAGAGCAGCTTTGAGAACTCTCCCTACTAGCTCTGTGACCCTGCAAGTTCTGTCCACTCTTTGTGCCTCAGATTTCTCATCAAAGAAGTAGTCACACCTACGATGCTGGGTTGTGTAGATTAGATTGATCACCTTTATGGAAGCACCAGCAGAACGTCTGAGGGAGGTCCCTGTAAACAGAATTCCCCTCCTGCGGCTGTTGGTGTAGGCATTGTGAGCCCCATTTTATGGATAAGAAAACTGAGAGCCAGAGAAATTTTGAGTAACTTGATGAAAAGAGCTCAAGTAACTTTCCTGAAGTCACATAGCTATTAAGTGAAAGAGCTGAGAATCAAATCCAGGTCTTTTGACTCAAAATCCTGCACTCTCTTTTTTTTTTTTTTTTTTTTATATATATATATATATATACAAAGCTCCCTTGGGAAAGACATTTAACCACAGTGAGCTTTACTGTTCATTGTGCTTATTTCCCATTTTAACTAGGAGCATTTTCTTGTGTCCCCATAGGACAGCCTGACCTCCACAAGGCAGGGACAAAGCTAATTGGAATAATAGGAGACCACTTTATTTATCTTTATTTATTTATTTATTTATCTGCCCAGCTGGCTGCACCCCGCCTGATGCCCCGTGGGCAGTCAGTGGAGCACATGAGGGGTTCTTGAGTTACCGCAGTCTCAGGTCATGGCAGCCCCAGGCCTTGCTTTGAGGATTGCCTAGCTTGCCAGGTCTTCATGAATGAGCCTACAGATCTCCTGGAGGCCAGGCTGGCCCTCCTGCTGCTTGTGCTTAGGAATTACTTCTCACGCTTAGAAATGAGATAGAGGGAACCCAAGCTTCAGTGCTTTCTGGGTTCTGGGCATCACCCTTGCCCTCCAGCACCTTTGATCCTTGAGCCCTGTATTGTGGTAAGAGAGCAAGCATGTAGGGTGAAGGAAGGGAGCTTTTACCCACTCTGAAGGTGTTCTGGCTTCTGATCTGCCCTTACAGCTCCAAGAGGTCAGCATTTGCACCCGCATCTTCATGGAGATGGAGTTGCTTTCACAAGTCATTCTGGGGGTGGCAGGAAGAGCATAGGCCTGGTCTGTTGACGCCAAAGCTCATGTTCTTCTGCCCCATGGTACAGCCCTGAAGACCCTCTATCTCAGGCTTCTCTATTCCTTCTCTGCCTCAGTGCCAAGGGTAGGGCCTGTAACGAAACTGTATTGGCATGCTGCTAACAAACCAGCCAGGTAGTGAGAAAGGAGTTGCTGAGTGGTTGCTGAGGGCTTCTGAAGCCCAGGTGTTATCTTGGCAGGGTGCAAGAATCTTTGTTGATGACAGAGTGGAAGTCCACTCTGCAGGTTGTGGGCGCCTCAGTAGGAGACAGTGTTTAACAAGCATGAGCTGCAGCCCATCTTGGGACTGAGTCTCCCTCTGCCCCTCTTCACTGCACAACTCTGAGTGGTCAAATTGTCCCGTCAAGCCTCAGTTTCCTATTGTGTAAAGGGAGGTGATAGTTTCTGCCCTGAGAATTGAAACACATAACATAGGCTGGGTGACGTGATGCCTCACGCCGGTAATCCCAGCACTTTGGGAGGCCAAGACAGGAGGATCGCTTGAGCCTAGGAGTTTGAGACCAGCCTGGGAAACATAGTGAGACTTCCCCCTATCGCTCAAAAAATAAAAAGAAACATAATGTTTATAAAAGCACTTTGCAAGCTGTATCTCAGTGTTGTCTTGAAACCCACATTTCCAGAGAAAAAGATAAATGCTCTAAGCCTATCCGTGGTAGAGGGAGGGTGGTTCTGTCCCAGGAGGCCAGCCTTATGAAGACAGCCCATTCTCTGGTTTGTCCCTTCCTCTAAGGAGGTAAGATCGGAGATCTTGCCTGTGTTCCACACAGTGCTCAGTCACGAAGTAATTAGTAGCTGGTGTTGGTAGAGTTTGTGCCTATGACAGCAATCCTTGTAAGTTCCTGGTGAGTTGCTTCTTGGTTGATTAAAGCAGGAGGTAAACAGTGTCATTCCTTGGAAAATCGAGGGTAGAATTGATTCTGAGAACTTCCCCAGCAGCTGGTTTTTCAACTCATGCAGAAGGGTTAATCACTCTGAGTGTCCTTTCCTGGGGCCAGTCTGTGTTAGGGCTAGATGTAATTGGGGGTTGTCAAACATCTAAAGAGAGCTCAGGGAAAGGAGAGGTGGGAGGTGTCAAAAGAGGCTGCTCTTTTGGTGAAAAGCAGAGCCAGCTTACCAGTGCCTTTGGAGTGCCTTCTGGGGACCGGCTGGGTGGTGCTGGCCCTCTGTGCTCTCAGGTTGCCTGCGGGAGAGAGAATGAGAACGGTCATTTATTGAACACATACCCTATTGACCCTCATGGGGATCCTCACTCATCAGGCCATGGGAGGAGGCTTGAAGTGCTGTGTCTTGTCCTAGTACTGCGGGGCGTGGAGAGCAGGAAGAGGCTTTGATGGCTGCTGCCTGAGTGGCTGGATTACTTGAGGTCAGGAGTTCGAGACCAGCCTGGCCAACATGGTGAAACCCTGTCTACTAAAAATAGAAAAATTAGGCCAGACGCGGTAGTTCACACCTGTAATCCCAGCACTTTGGGAGGCTGAGGCGGGTGGATCACTAGGTCAAGAGATGAAAACCATTCTGACCAACATGGTGAAACCCCATCTTTAAAAAAAAATTAGCAGGGCGTGGTGGTACATGCCTGTAATCCCAGCTACTCAAGAGGCTGAGGCAGGAAAATCGCTTCAACCTGGGGGGCAGAGGCTGCAGTGAGCCGAGATCGTGCCACTGTATTCCAGCCTGGGCAATAGAGTGAGACTCCGTCTCAAAATTAAAAAAAAAAAAAAAAAAAAAAAAAAAAAAAAAAAAGGAGGCTTCCTTCAATGCCGCCTGAAGAAAGAAAGAAAGGAAAAAAATGAGGCTTTAGATGAAGTCTGCTAGACTTCAGAGCCCGGCTCTTGCCCTGTGTTACCCAGCTTTTCACAATAGGGTGAGCAGGTCTTAGGCCTGAGAATCCCGCCTTGGCCTCAAAACAGGACCTGCTCTAGAAACAGCTGTGGGCGATTTGCCGTTCTTTGCTGTGTGCCAGAATCCCCCTTTGCTGCTCCTCTGCTGCGAGCTGCTGACTGTGCCTGCAACTTCGTCTTGCTGACCACGTGTCACCTCTGTCCTGAGGTGAACCCCTTGGGCCCCTGCCCTCAGCCTTTTCGCTAGTATGTAGTGTGTCTGCCACTCATTGGTCTTAACTGAGCAGGGCTTCTGGGAATGGCTATATGTCTTAGAGTCAGAAGATGGTGGCCCCCACTTTAATGAGACCCCACTCCCATAGGAGCTGTGGCCGACCAGATCTTTGTCTCCCAAAGCCAGAAGACACTGAAAAGGGTTTGAATGAACTTACACTTAGGAACAGTCTCAGCGACTCCCTCAGATGCCGTCTCCTCCCTGAAGTGGTCTTCAGTGTGCCTAGAGTTGGATGTTCCCTCTTTTTTTGAGACAGAATCTCACTCTGTCACCAGGCGCCAGGCTGGAGTGCAGTGGCATGACCTTGGCTCACTGCAACCTCCGCCTCCTGGGTTCAAGCAATTCTTCTGCCTCAGCCTCCCGAGTAGCTGGGACTACAGGTGGGCGCCACCACGCCCAGCTAATTTTTTTGTATTTTTAGTAGAGATGGGGGAATGTTCCCTCTTTAGGAGGGAGCGGTGAGTGAATGCTTACTAGGTGCCTACTGGGGGCTGGCCTGCTGCAGCCACTGTCAGCTGTCTCGCTGGTCCCCACAGTGTCTGTGTCAGGAGGGCCACTGCTCTTCCTGAGGGGAAGCTGAGAAGTCTGGTGACCTCTGAGGACTTCCTGCTACGAAATGACCTTCTTGGGTCTTCCCTGGCCCTCCAAATGTGTGGCAGCTGAGATGGGAAGTCGCCGCTGGGCCACGCCTGTGGATGCAGGGCCCTTCTGTTCCTCAAAGGGAAAATCAGTGTTTGATTGGCCACAGCCTTTCCAGCTAACGTTGCTTTTCCCTGTTGCAGAGAAAGTCGAGCAAAGCCAAGGAGAAGAAGCAGAAACGGTTGGAGGAGCGAGCAGCCATGGATGCCGTTTGTGCCAAAGTGGACGCTGCCAACAGGGTGACTCTCCCATTCTTCCCAGTCCTTGCCTCCTGGGACTTCCACTTGGTTTATAATTTGACTTATTTTGTCGCCACCCTGTGGCAGAACTGTGACACTACCCACTCACACCGTCTCTGTCTCCTTGCTGTTCAGAAAACTGAGCTTATACCTGTGTGTTGGGAGGAGGCGCCAGCAGTTGGCCCAGGTGTTTAGGAAAATGTGGATTCCAGTGAAGCAGCTGCCTCCCTGTGGATCTTCTTCCTTATGGATAGAGGAGGGTCTAGATAATTTTTTAAAATCTTTTTATGAGCAGGGTCTTGCCCTGTCACCCAGGCTGCAGTGCAGGGACAACATTATAGCTACTACAGCCTTGATCTCCTGG
>NW_016107924.1:273455-286254 GCF_001604975.1 Cebus imitator | reverse complement strand
GCCACTATGCCCAGCTAATTTTGTATTTTTAGTAGCGATGGGGTTTCACTGTGTTGGCCAGGCTGGTCTCGAATTCCTGGCCTCAAGTGATCTGCCTGCCTCAGCCTTCCAAAGTGCTGGGATTACAGGCGTGAGTACTGCGCCCGGCCTGATGTCTCTTTAGTACTGATTCTTCTCTCTGTACAAAGAATCATTGAGCCAAAGCAAACTTGGAAAATTATCTAGGCTGACACTCACATTTAACTCATGGGAAACTGAGGCTCAGAGAAGTCAAATGAGCTTTCTGAGTTTATGGAGTTTCCCTCTGACAGCTGAGGGAGCTTTTAATTTCCAATCTAGTGCTCTTTCCCTGAGTATATAGTATAATTGTTAAAAGCCACTTACTGGCTATTTGGCCCTGGGCAAATTACTTTTTCTCATGTGTATGTATGTATATATATACATACATACGCACACACACACACACACAGACACAAATTTTGGTAGAGAAAGGGGTCTCACTGCATTGCCTAGGCTGGTCTCAAACTCCTGTCCTCAAGTGATTCCCCCACCTAAAGTGCTGTGCCTAGCAGACCCTCAACAAATTACTTAACCTCTCTGTTCCTCAGTTTTCTAGTAAAAAATGGGCCTAGGCCAGGTGTGGTGGCTCACACCTGTAATCCCAGCACTTTGGGAGGCTGAGGTTGGGAAGATCATTTGTGCCCAGGAGTCCAAGACCAGCCCTGGCAACATAGGAAGACCCTGTCTCTACAAAAAAAAAATTTTTTTTTTAATTAGCTGGGCATGGTGGCACATGCCTGTAGTTCCAGCTACTGGGGAGGCTGATGTGGGAGAATTGCTTGAGCCTGGGAGGTGGAGGCTGCAGTGAGCCGTGGTAGCACCATTGCACTCTAGTCTGGGTGACGGCAAGACGCTGTCTCAAAACAAAACAAAAACTCCAAACCAAAAATGGCTCTAATAATAGTACCTTTCTCATGGAGTTGTCAGGAGGATAAGATGCAAAGTGTTAGTTCCTGCAGCATAATGAAAACTAGATAAGTGTTTGCTGTTATTTTATTTTTAAAATGTATTTTATTTTGGATCCAGGGGTACATGTGCAGATATCTTGTGTAATGGTGGGGTTGGGCATCTAGTGTACCCAGCACCCAAATGGTGACCATTGTACCCAGCAGGTCAGCTTTCACCCCTCCCCCTGTTTGCTGTTATTATTGCTGATCCAGTTAACTATAGGCTATGGATTGAAAGCTTCCTCACTTTTTTGTCCTTTTGGTATCTAAAATAGGAGGTATAATCTGCCTTACCTGAAATGCTGTTGATGAGTTGTGCTTCCAGAATATAACATCTTGGCTTGGGGATAAACAAGGGCTGGCCGGGCGCGGTGGCTCAAGACTGTAATCCCAGCACTTTGGGAGGCCGAGGCGGGTGGATCACAAGGTCAGGAGATCGAGACCATCCTGGTCAACATGGTGAAACCCCGTCTCTACTAAAAATACAAAAAATCAGCTGGGCATGGTGGCGCGTGCCTGTAATCCCAGCTACTCAGGAGGCTGAGGCAGGAGAATTGCCTGAACCCAGGAGGCGGAGGTTGCGGTGAGCCGAGATCGCGCCATTGCACTCCAGCCTGGGTAACATGAGTGAAACTCCGTCTCAAAAAAAAAAAAAAAAAAAAACAAGGGCTGTGGCTTCTCTGTGCTGGGGGTTGGATTATAGCTGGGCTGCTTATTAACTCTATTTGGAGAAGTCACTCATACTCTTCAAGCCCCATTTTCTTACCTGTCAGATAGGATGATGCCAAACTTGCAAGGTTGTTTTAAGAAGGAAACGGAATATGTTCGGCTCAGTAAGTAGCAGCTGGTATGGGTATTCTTTTTTTAATCTTGATTTTTTTTTGAGATGGAGTCTCACTCTGTGCCTAAGCTGGAGTGCAGTGGCGCAGTCTTGGCTCACTACAGCCTCTGTCTCCTGGGTTCTAGCAGTTCCTCTGCCTCAGCCTCCTGAGTAGCTGGGACTACAGGCACACACTACCATGCTGGGCTAATTTTTGTATTTTTAGTAAAGAAGGGGTTTCACCATGTTGGCCAGGCTGGTCTTGAACTCCTGACCTCAAGTTATCCATCCACCTTGGCCTCCCAAAGTGCCAGAATTGCAGGTGTGAGCCACTGCTCCTGGTCTCTGGAAAGTCTTTTGACATACTTTGCCTTGAATTTTGTGTGATTCCTGTGGCTGTGATCTTACTTTCATGTTCTTTAATGGAGAATTTGTACCTGCAGATGGGCTTTGGACATTTTGTAGTTAAGACAGATGCAGTGCTGTGTTTGGGCAGCTGTGACGGCTAAGTGGTTGATAAAGAAAACACGCCCGGCTTTGGGGCAGGAAGTTCTGAATTACAAGGCTGAGCAAATGTGGTGTGCCAGTCTGTAATGATGATGGGATTCCAGTGGGCACATCCTCTGGGGGTTGTGGTCATTGAAATACATTGATATGGGAGCTCTTTAAAGGCTTCGCGTTTGCTGACTCTAGTCCTTTCAGAGTGTAGTGCTATCTAGAGAATGATTTCACAGATTGGTCAAGGAGTTTAACTGCATTTTACTTAAACTTCATTTAGAAACAGATACCTTAACACCTGTGGCATTTGTGGATTTAGAAAAACAGTGTTGGACTGGAGCCTGCTTCACTCTGTTTTTTTTGTTTGTTCATTCGTTTGTTTTTGAGACAGAGTTTCGCTCTTGTCCAGGCCGGAGTGCAGTGGCACGATCTCGGCTCACTGTAACCTCTGCCTCCCAGGTTCAAGTGATTCTCCTGCCTCAGCCTCCTAAGTAGCTGGGATTACAGGCGTGTGCCACTATGCCCAGCTAATTTTGTATTTTTAGTAGAGACAGGGTTTCACCATGTTGGCCAGGCCAGTCTCAACCTGACCTCAGGTAATCCACATGCCTCGGTCTCCCAAAGTGCTGGGATTACAAGTGTGAGCCACTATGCCAGCCTCACCCTGTTGATTAGCTGAGAGTATCCCCCCTCCTCAGATGAAGCAGGCAGGACTCCTGGCATGGGGGGGTGGGTTGGGGTGTGTTCAGTCATAGTCTTCTTGAAGGACCTGGGGTCACCTAGGGGTTTTGAAGGCGAGATTGGTAGATAAGAGGAAAGGGGTCCCATGGGAGCACAGTGAGGCGTCAGTTCAGAAATTACAGCAACAGGAAAAATGCCTAAGGGCAGGAATGAAATAACAGAAGACATGAGTGTTTATAGCAAAGTACAGAAGAGACAGAAAAGGTGGGAAAAGAATAAAGAGGTAGCAGAGAGAGACAAGAAGTTTACAAAGTGCCGAGGCAGATAAGGTCAGCTTGGGGAGGCAGGAGACAGGCCTTGTGGTGGGGGGTGGGCTGCGTGCCCACAATTCGTAATCTCAGCCTGAAAGACTTCGTTCCTGCAAGGCACCTTCTCTGGTCATGCTGGGGAAGGTACAGGGTTGGCTCTTCTGTCGATAACTGAGACCAGGCCCTCCTCCCTGTAGACTTTGAGTGAAGAACAGCAGTACCCTGGCAGGAGCGCTGTAATGCATTCAAGCACCCCCTGTTCTCTTCTCAGGTTGAATGTCTCCATTGAATGTAAGCGAGTGTCTGGACTAGACCCTGCCACCGTGGATTGGGCCTTCGACCTGACCAAAACGAATATGCAAACCATGTAAGCGTATCCTGACCAGGGGAGCCTAGTTCCTCTCCCAGCTTCCCTTTCTGACTGCTCCCAAATTCCTCAGGTATGAGCAGAGCGAGTGGGGCTGGAAGGACCGAGAGAAACGGGAGGAAATGACAGATGACCGAGCCTGGTACCTCATTGCTTGGGAAAACAGTTCTGTCCCTGTTGCCTTTTCTCACTTCCGGTTTGACGTGGAGTGCGGGGATGAAGTCCTGTACTGGTAGGAGCCATGGCTTGGGGGAGGTCGGGGAGGGAGACCCTGGTGAGTCCAGGCACTCACTCCAGCCTACCTAGGTCTATGGGCTGCCAAGAACTGCATTCTCCTCTGCCAGACCTTATAGCCTCTTCGTGCTCATCCTGCAAGCTCACCTCTCTGCTTTCTTCAACTAGCTATGAAGTGCAGTTGGAAAGCAAGGTACGGCGGAAAGGCCTGGGGAAGTTCCTCATACAGATCCTGCAGCTCATGGCCAACAGGTAAGGCCCCTGCTTCTTAGGAGGCCTGTGCAGCACTCAGTTGGAAGGAGCTGTCACTGAGGCGCTTGCTATTCTTTGAGCTTCCTTGGAGGGCCGGGCTCCTAGGCATGTTTTGTGAGAAAGGTGTCTTAGAACCCTCTCAGTAAGACACTGTCTGCCTTGTTATGACTCCAGATTTTGTATGTTCACCTCAGCGAAGCAACATTTTTTGAGTTCCTAATCTGTGCCACATTCTGTACCTAAGTAATAGGGCTACAGAGGGAAAGTGGGAAAGATCCCTGCTCTGGAAGAAGCCAGTCTGGTCGGGGCTGATGCCTCTGCAGTCTCATCAACTTGTGAAGGAGGGAAGCAGTGAGTGCTGTGGGGGTCCAAGACCTCTGGAGGCTAGAGGCCAAATTCAGGAACACTTCTTTGGGTGAAAGGGAAGTAATAGAGACAGAAAAGAAAGGAAGCGTGACCTTAATCTCTGTTTCTCCTTTTTTTTTTTCCCAAGACAGTCTCACTCTGTCACCTAGGCTGGAGTGCAATGGTGTGATCATATCTCACTGTAGCCTCTACCTCCAAGGCTCAAGCAGTCCTTTGGCCCCAGCCTCCAGAGTAGCTGGGACTATAGGCATATGCCACCATACTGGGCTAATTTTTAAAATTTTTTAAATGTTTTGTAGCGACAGGGTCCCACACTGTTGTCCAGTCTGGTCTCCAACTACTGGGCTCAAGTGATCTTCCCACCTCAGCCTCCCAAAGTGCTGGGATTACAAATGCGAGCCACCATGCCCAGTCATGTTTCTCTTTCTAAAAGGTACTTGCTCTGCTTTCTTCCAGCACACAGATGAAGAAGGTTATGTTAACAGTATTTAAACACAATCATGGCGCCTACCAGTTCTTCAGAGAAGCGTTGCAGTAAGGAGCTGGGTGTGGGTCCTTCTGGGTGGTAGGTGGGCCTGCTGAGGGCCATTTTTCTGGTCCTGGCCCCCACTCATCCTGATATCTGAGCTCACAGTCCAGGTCCATGGGGGTTCAGGTTTGGGGAGATGGTATGGTAGTGCCCTCTGATTTGGTCCCCTGCCCACCTCCTGCACCTTCATCCTAAGGGCCTTATCAGTGTGGCTGGTAGAAAAGTCCTCGGGCCAGGGAGGAAGGCATACATATTCAGCTCCCTGCCACCAACCCTTCTCTCCTGCCTGCCTTGCAGATTTGAAATTGATGACTCTTCCCCCAGCATGTCCGGTTGCTGTGGGGAGGATTGCTCCTATGAGATCCTGAGCCGGAGGACCAAGTTTGGGGACAGTCAACACTCCCACGCGGGTGGGCACTGTGGTGGCTGCTGCCACTGAACTCTCAGAGCCACTTGCAAGTCACAGTGCTCTCTCCTAAAGCCTTTCCTCTTTCCTGGTCTCTCCGTTTGCCAGGTGCCCTCAGGGCTGTAACCTCCCCAGCCCTGCACGTGCCAGGCTGCAGCCCGAGAGCACAGAATCCTGGAGAGAAGTGGTATGAGCTGCTCCTCCTCCTCTCCTAGGAGACCAGAATGCTGGGAGGGAATGAAGGGGAGAGGGAAGAGTGGGTGGGCCTGGCTGTGAAGCTCATCCTCCACGGTGGCTGCCTCTTCACTTGGCTTCTGGGCCCTGCAGTGGAAGTTCTCCCACTGCTGCAGCCCCTAGATTCCTGGCACCGTCCCCGCCCCCATACACACACACTTGGACAAATGGAATGTTTATGCCCACCTTTATGAAAGTTCTGGAGTCCTGGGTCTAGGGTTTGCTGATCCCCAAATTGAAACACACTGGGTATAAGATCTGGGCATAGAGGGAGGCTTCAGAGAGACTCACGCTTTCACAGATGGAATGCTCCTATGGAGACTGTGGGAAGATCTTTTGTGCCAAGATGCAGGGAAGTGAAGAAAGCTCTTTCCAGCTGTTTTTATGGATTCATGGAGTGGGCTCACGTTGGGACCAGCTGACTCTGGGAGGAGGACTGCTTCTCTCCATCGCTGTCAGTGAGAGAGAACCTGAAAGAACCAGGAATGAGGTGTTCTGTGCGGCCCGCCGTGGGGATGATCTTCTTTAGGCTCCTGGTCGTGGCTGCATTCTGAACTTAACCTCCTGGTCTCATGGCAGTCACTTGAGCTTTTGATTCATAGAAGAAAGCCAGAGGTTCTGCTTGTTCATGTCTGCCAGCCCTCACCGTTCTTTCTCTTCTGCCTCTCGCCTCTACCCCAGATACCTCTGTTCTTAGTCTCAAGGGGAGAATAACATCAGGGAGCCCCTTCTTTCCCAGGACTTCTCGTTCCTCGAATAGTTTTAACTCCATTTCTTCTCTTGGTGCTGATCGCTCTCTAAGGGTAGGGCATCCCTCCCTGCAGCCACTCTCCCTCTTCAGAGAGCCCCCAGCCAGCAGCAGGTCCCTCTGCCTGCATTCCTCAGCCTTGCCCCTCACTGCCTCAGTGAGGCACTAGTGCCACTGCCATGGCCTAGCCGAGCTATAGCTCAGCTGCAGCAGGAATGCCTCTCAGTGGCCAAAATAGCTGCTTTTCTTTCTGATGTTACCCTGTGGCAACAGGCTGGAACAGGGGCAGGAGAAAGCCTTCTCTCGTACAATAGAGAGGATGCAGGCTCGGAGCTAATGCTCATCCTGATCTCCAAGCCTTGTTCCTCCTCCAGGAAAGAAAAACCAAATCCTGGCCGGGCGCGGTGGCTGACGCCTGTAATCCCAGCACTTTGGGAGGCCGAGGCGGGCGGATCATGAGGTCAAGAGATCGAGACCATCCTGGCCAACATGGTGAAACCCGATCTCTACTAAAAGTACAAAAAATTAGCCGGGCGTGGTGGTGCATGCCTGTTGTCCCAGCTACTCGGGAGGCTGAGGCAGGAGAATTGCTTGAAACCAGAAAAGTTGCAGTGAGCTGGGATCGTGCCACTGCACTCCAGCCTGGTGACAGAGCGAGACTCTGTCTCAAAAAAAAAAAAAAAAAAAAATCCTTATCCAGGAAAAAGCACCTAGCAGCTCCCCTTGGACATCCCTGAGCTCTGCTTTGGGGAGTATCATAAAAGTTCTAGCCTTCGTGAAGTTGCTCTTGTGGAGGTCTTTTGGTCCCTCTGACCTCAGCATCTGCTCACACCCCACTGTCTGCCCGACTCTGGCAGTCTGTCCTGGCAGATCTCCTAAGTGGTCCTTGCTTCGCACTTGGATTCCTGTTTGTGCAGGAGCCTGTGTGCACAGAGCCTCCCTCACTCAGCCTGGCCCTTCTGCTGAGCACTCTGCGCTGCTCTTGATTGGCAACAGTGGGACTGGGCACTCCTAAGAGAGTTGTCTTGTGGCATTACACTGGAATAAGTCTGCCTCTGCCTCACCCTGCTGGCTCCTAGGGGGTTTCACCCCAGGGAGAGTTGACATTGCTGGAGGGTTTGGTGGACTCCTAAGAACCATGAAACCACAGGAGCATGTTTAGGAAGACATTTTTCTCTGGTCCCTGTCTCACAAAGGACACATATGATTAAATATTTATTGTCTTAGATCATGGATTCCTGATCCCTCTCACTCAGGGGGATCGAAAGGAACCCTCTGTAGTCATCCCATGTAAGGTGAGTTTGGTGTACATTGTCTCTTTCCAGTCACTGGACGCATGGCATTAGCTGGTCAACGGTGCTTGGTGCCATGCCCTGCTCACCTCAGTCTCTGCAGGCCATGTCCCAATGCTTCCTCAGGAGATCGGGGCTGGGGTGAGAGAGGCACTGTCTGAGATCCGCAGTCACTCTTGGTGTTGAGCCCATTTGTTTTCAAAACATCTTTCTTTTCTCCACTTCTCCTAGGTCTTGGTTTTGAGAAACAGCAGGCATGGCTGGTCGCAGTGGCTCACGCCTGTAATCCCAGCACTTTGGGGAGTCTGAGGCAGGTGGATCACCTGAGGTCAGGAGTTCAAGACCAGCCTGGTCAACATGGCAAAACCCCATCTCTACTAAAAATACAAAAATTAGCTGGTCGTGGTGGTGGACGCCTATAATCTCAGCTTCTTGGGAGGCTGAGGCAGGAGAATCACCTGAACCTGAGAGGCAGAGGTGGTGGTGAGCCAAAATCACACCATTGCTTTCTAGCCTGACAGTGAGACTTTGTCTCAAAAAACAACAAAACAAAGAGAAACATAGTAGCCCTTTTGTACCAGGCTTTGTGTTGTTGGTTTTTTTTGTTTGTTTGTTTGGAGCATGTTAAGATACTTTTTTAAGATTTTTAAATTTTGTTATATCCACCCTAATTTTTGTTGGTGACAAATGTGTATAGGACATGTAAATGGTTCTTTTTAACCCCTTCTGCTTTTTTTTTTTTTTTTTTTTTTTTTTTTTTTTTTTTGAGAGTTTTCGCTCTTTTTTTTTTTTTTTTCCTTTAGCAGCTTGTTATCACTGGAATCAAAGGGAATAAATGATCTCTTTTTGCATTGGTTGTATTTGTATGTCACAAATAAAAGACACTTTGTTCAGCTGCTGAGATGGCTTCCTGATGCTGGGACACTGTGGGCAATGTGGACCCGGGAAGCCCTAGGCCCTGAGCCTATCCCAGCATTGGGCCCGACTCTCAGGAGGTGCGTGGCTGATGGCCCCGTACCCTGCCCTGTGAAGAAGCCCCAGGCTGGAGAAAACCTCAGGGTGTCTGGGGCAAGCAGCCAGAGGTGGGAACAGACTAGATGTATGTGTGTGCCGCTTCCCAGAAGCTCTGAGTGTGGTCAGAGGTGTTCTGAAGGGTGTACTTGGTATGCATCCTGGAGAGAAAGTCCCAAGCTAGGGCTTGGGACATTTGACATCTGTGTCCCAGCATAAAGTCCAGTGCCTGTGTATGGGAGGTGAATAGACGAGAGTGTTTCTTTCCTCTTCAACTTTATTGGGTTACTCAAAATATTCATCTCTTTTTTTTTTAGAGTTGGGGTTTCACCATGTTGGCCAGGCTGATCTGGAACTCCTGACCTCAGGTGATCCACCCACCTCAACCTCCCAAAGCGCTGGGATTATAGGCGTGAGCCACCTTGCATGGCCAAAATATTATTTGTCTCTTAAAACTCCTGCCCTCTTCCCTCCATTCACAGAAGACAAAGCCTTCAAGGAAGGGCAGCTCATGTAAGGCCTGCCAGGACAGGAGAGTTATGAGCTGGGGGAGGCTCTGACCCCTGATGACAGATGGAGCTGCGCAGCTTGTTCCCCAGACAGGGCTCCTGCCAGGCCCTGGTCCTGTACTTTCTGTGGCCAGTGGAGTGGCTACCCTGCTGTACTCTGCTTGGCGGTCTGCATCTGCTGGAGCAGAGAGTGGGAGACCCTGGTCCACACGGAGCGTTTGGGCCCTGGCAGATCAAGCATCTGGGGAAAGGAGCCACGGTCATACCTGTCCTGTGGGTACCAGCCGTGGCATGTTGTGGCCTCTCACCTGTGGGCAGGGCACACGTGCAGGTGGTTTGTGCAGCTATCTTATCTGAGGCCCAAAGAAAGGTAGCACAGCCCTTCCTTGGGAAGGGAAAGCAATTTGCCTGGCGAATCACACAGCCAGTTTCCCATGTGACGGAATTCTGGCCCCCATGTTCTTTGTTCCTTGAAGGTTGTGTTTTTGTCCCAGGCAGAAACTTCTTGAGATGGCCATCCCCTTGCTAAAGGGTAAATGGCCATAGTTGGAGGGCATTGGGCCATTCCTTCATGCCTGCTGGCTGAATGCAGGGAGAGTTGAGGTCTGCGCCCACTCTTCCTCCGTCTTCACAGTGGCCTGGGCCCTCCGCAGCAGCTGCTTCAGTGAGGTGTGGTATGACTCCAGGGGTCTGTCCATGGGCAGGTGGAGCAAGAGACCCCACTGCCAGGCAGTAGACAGTCTAGAGCCTGGGCTGGATTGAAAGGGACTGTGTCCCCAGAGGGTGGGACGCCACTCACCAGATGTTTCTGCTGCCGGCTTTGAAGGTAATCAGTTCAAACTAGGGGGCAGGCTTTTCTAGTTTTTCCTAGAATACTCTCTCCCCATGTGCAGTAGACGTTGTTCTATACCCCTGAGGACAGATGGGGTCTGGGAAGAGGGAAGGTGTTGCTGCGGAGCCTGGTGAACTACTTGTGGTGGCATTACTCCCATCTAAGGATAAATCGCCAGTGCCATGGCTCACGCCTGTAGCCGCAGCACTTTGGGAAGCTGAAGTGGGAGGATTGCTTGAGGCCAGAAGTTCGAGAAAACCTGTGCATCATAGTGAGACCCTGTCTCTAAAAAAATATTTTTTAATTAGCTGGGTGTGGTGGCAGGCACCTATGATCCCAGCTATTTGGGAGACTGAGGTGGGAGGATTGCCCGAGCCTCGGAGTCTGAGGCTGCAGTCAGCCATGATTGTGCCACTGCACTCTGGCCTGAGTGATAAAGCAAACAAAACCCTGTTCTTTAAAAACAAAAGCAAAAAAAAGTCTAGGCATGGTGTGTCACGCCTGTAATCCCAGCACTTTGGGAGGCCTAGGTGGGCAGATCACTTGAGGCCAGGAGTTCGAGACCAACCTGGGCAACATGGCGAAACCCCATGTCTACTAAAAATAAAAAATTTATTACCACTGATTCTTTAAAAAAAGGAAAAAAAAAAAAGGAAAAATAAAAAATTTAGGCCGGGCATGGTGGCTCACGCCTGTAATCTCAGCACTTTGGGAAGCCGAGGCAGGCAGATCACCTGAGGTCAGGAGTTCAAGACCAGCCTGGCCAACATGGTGAAACCCTGTCTTAAAAAAAAAAAAAAGAAAAGAAAAAAAAGTTTAGCTGGGTGTGGTGGTCTGTGCCTGTAATCGTAACTACTTGGAAGGCAGAGGCTGCAGTGAGCCAAGATAACCCCACTGCACTCCAGCCTGGGTGACAGAGTGAGACTTTCTCCAAAAAAAAAGATAAATTGAGAGTGAAAAGTAAATTGCTCATAGTCCCAGTAGTAAGTGGCAGAGCCAAGAATTGAACACAGCAGCGTAGGAGGTGTTACCCCATTTAATAGATAACCGGGAGCTTGGGAAAGAAAAGTAAGACAGGAGCAAGCCAAGGACAACCACAGCTGTGTGCCTGACTAGGTGCCTTCCCTCCCGTGCTGCCCTCCTGCACAGCGGCTGTGAGAGGCCTAACTTCTTCCTGAACAGGAGCTATGGGCCCCAGAGGCCCCTCCCGCCCCACCTTATTTCCAGTGCCGGGGACCAGGGTGGTGTCTCCTGCTTCTGGTCTGCAATGCCAGCATATTATGCAGTGCTGACCTGGACACAGGATGTTGGCTTCTGTGAAGTCCATCTACGTTCCTGGCTTCTGATTGTGCTGAAGTGAGCAAAGAGAACCTGTCGGCCTGTATTGGGGCTTTAGGAGTTTTTAGTTTTTTTTTTTTTTTAGGCAGGGCCTTAGCCCAATCAGCTCACTGCAGCCTCAACCTCCTGGGCTCAAGCAATCCTCCCACCTCAGCCTCCCGTGCACCATCAAACCGGACTTAAATTTTGTATTTTTAGTAGACTCAAGGTTTCACCATGTTGGCTAGGCTGGTCTCAAACTCCTGAGCTCAGGTGATCCTCCTGCCTCAGCTCAAGTGTTGAGATTACAAGCGTGAGCTCCCAAGCCTGGCCCCGCTGTGGAGTGTTAATTCCATTAAGATGAACATTTAATAGTCCCTACAGACTGGCAGGGCTGGGGCTGAGGTCACACCATGTGGCGTTGGTTTTAGCACAGGCCACCCAGTGCTGGAGGTAGGAGGCTCTAAGCAATGGGAGCAGGCCAGGAGCCTCTGAAGGGGTGGAGGCTGTTTGACTCAGAGCAGGGGTCAGGAGGCCATAGTTAAGGGCAGATCAGGAGCTGGGAGCAGGGTAAGAACCAGCTGTGGCTGCTCTGGCAGTTGAAGGCCAGGCCCTGTGCCTCTCTGGGGTCCTGCTGTGGCACGGGGTTGGGGGGCACTGTTGCAGCAAGTGAGGCTGAGGGGGTGGCCTGGACACTAGTGGCTTCCCCTCGGTGGTGACAAAGGACTGGGCAGCCATGTTCGCTGACCGTCGTAGTGAGGTCTCAATCTGCCAAGAGCAGGCACCGTGGGTGGCATGGGGCAGCACATGCCCTTGAAGTTTGGCGTGTTGTGAAACTGCCCCCATAACTAGCTCAATGCTGGGCAGGTGGGCCACACAGGGACGTCACACTTGGGAGCTATGGGGGGACCACTACGTGGCGGCCCCTCTCCTCAATGTCGGATACATAGAATGGGGAAGGTGGGGTATGTGGCTCCAGGGGTCAAGGGATGCGGAGCTCAGGTTAGGGTCCTCTGAGGGCCCCAGCAGTGAGACTGGTGTCCAGGAACAATGAAAAGGAGTGGGGTCCCGCCTTAAGCTGATCAGGGGTCTAGAGGCAAGAAAGGCCCCTGGGTTGGGCCAGCCTGGGGGTTCATGCCTGTAATCCTAGCACTTTGGGCGGCCGAAGCAGGCAAATCACCTGAGGTCAGTTCAAGATCAGCCTGACCAACATGGAGAAACCCTGTCTCTACTAAAAATACAAAATTAGTCAGGCATGATGGTGCATGCCTATAATCCCAGCTACTCGGGAGGCTGAGGCGGGAGATCGCTTGAACCCGAGAGGCAGAGGTTGCGGTGAGCTGTCACGCCACTGCACTCCAGCCTGGGCCACAGGAGCAAAACTCTGT
>NW_016107924.1:269734-273015 GCF_001604975.1 Cebus imitator | reverse complement strand
GAGCCCGGGCTAGGGGCTCAGAAGGCAGAGGGCCTAGATGCACTTCACAGCCCGGTAGGGGCGAGGATTGGGGCCAGCCCGTGATGGAGGGAAACGAGGCCTGAGAAGCTGGTCTTCACCGAGCTGGAGCCATGGTCCCCCTCCACCAGGTGCAAACGCCGTGATGTTCCCTCAACACACAAGACTGCTGTCTGTGGGCTCTGTTCCTGAAGGGGCTAACCACCATGGGCTCTTGGCAGGCGCACCCAGCCCTCAGCTTGCACCATTCCCTCTCGAGGCTGCCAGACCCCTGGGGCCCCCAGCCAGGACAGCTGTGCCTGCCTAGAGCACAATCCTCCACCCTCAACCCCACCCCTGACAGCTGTGTCTGGGCCTGCCTCCTGGACGCCTAGCAACAGCTGTGCCCCAGGAAGAACAAACACCCTTCAGGAACCCTTATTTCTGTCCCGCCCCCTCCCTTGATCATTGCCTGCTTGGGTTTCCCAAACCAGCTCTTGAAATGAGGACGCTTCTCCCTCCTCCTTCTCCTGCTGGACTTTGCATTAGCGCCCCCATTTTGCAGATGGGGAAGCTAAGGCTCACTCAGGGAAAGGCACATACTCAAGGTCACCCAGCACACCAGTGTAGGCCTGTACCTCCTCCCTCAAGCCCCTTGTTCATCCTCCTCCTCTGGTGACTGGGCCCTTCTTGTGGCTTCACTAGAGTCTCCTGCTGGTGCTCTTACCCCGAGAGTCATCCCCCACAGGAAGATGGAGAGGCCCCAGCTGCCCTCCGATAGCATAGGCCTGGCTCCATCGCACGCTCACCCTGAAGCCCTCTCTCTGGCCAGCCCCAGGGCTCGGAGCCTGGTACCCACCTGATGTGCCAGGAGGAGAGACCAGGCCAGGTGGGGAAACTGGAGACCCAAAACTCAGTTTTGTTTTTGTTTTTGAGATGGAGTCTCGCTCTGTAGCTGAGGCTGGAGTGCAGTGGCGCAATCTCGGCTTACTGCAACCTCCGCCTCCTGAGTTCAAGCAATTCTCTTGCCTCAGCCTCCGGAGTAGCTGGGATTACAGGCACCCGCCACCATGTCTGGCTAATTTTTGTATTTTTAAGTAGAGACCATGTTAGTCAGGCTGGTCTTGAACTCCTGACCTCAAGTGATCCGCCCCCCTTGGCCTTCCAAAGTGCTGGGATTACTGTCGTGAACCATTGCACCAGCCAAAACTCAGGTTCTTACCAACTCTAGCTCAGATGCTTTGGGAGGTGGCAAAGCTCTAGAAGGTGTGCAGGGAAGGGGCAGCTGAGGGATTTCTACCTGCTGGTCACCACATCTGACACATCTTCCTCATTGCACCAACAAACCCCCCATTCTCCTTGCTTATTTTATTATTTTATTTATTTATTTAGAGATGGAGTCTCATTCTGTCGCTCAGGCTGGAGTGCAGTGATGTGATCTCGGCTCGCTGCAACCTCTGCCTCCCAGGTTCAAGCGATTGCTCTGCCTCAGCCTCCCGAGTAGCTGGGACTACAGGTGTGTGCCACCACACCTGGCTAATTTTTGTATTTGTAGTAGAGACAGGGTTTCACCATGTTGGCCAGGGTGGTCTCAAACTCATGATCTCAGGTGATTTTCCTGCCTCTGCCTCCCAAAGTGCTGAGATTACAGGCGTGAGCCACTGTACCTGGCCTTATTCATTTTTTTGAGGTGGGGTCTCGCTCTGTCACCCAGGCTGGAATGCAGTGATGCAATGATAGCTCCCTGCAGCCTCAACCTCCTGGGCTCAAGCGATCTTCCTGCCTCAGCCTTCTGAGTAGCTAGGACTACAGGTGCACACCACCATGCCCTGCTAATTTTTTGTTTTTAGTAAAGACGGGGTTTCACTATGTTGCCTGGGCTGGTCTCGAACTCCTGATCTCAAATGATCCTCCCACTTGGGGCTTCCAAACTGTTGGGATTACAGGTGTGAGCCACTGTACCTGGCCTTTCTTGTTTGTTTATTTGTTTGTTTGTTTATTTATTGAGACAGAGTTTCACACTGTTGCTCAGACTGAAGTGCAGTGGTGCAATCTCAGCTCACCACAACCTCCACCTCCCCGGTTCAAGTGATTCTCCTGCCTCAGCCTCCCAAGTAGCTGGCACTACAGGCACGCACCTACATGCCCGGCTAATTTTTGTTTTTAGTAGAGACGGGGCTTCACTATGTTGGCCAGGCTGGTCTTGAACTCCTGACCTTGTGATCAGAGCCTCAGCCTCCCAAAGCGTTGGGATTACAGGTGTGAGCCACTGAGTCCAGCCTCTTGTCAAAAATTTTTTAAGTTTTTAATTGAAATGTAACAGACAAACAGAAAAGTGCACAATCATGAAAATCCCACCACTCACGATGGACTCATCACTAAGTGAACACAGTGACCAGCACCCAGAAGCCAATCATGCCTCTTCTTGGCTCCCATCTTCCCTCTCCCCCTGGGATCTCTACCTCAGGCTCAGACCAGCTTGCTGTTGGGCTTTGTATAAATAGAACCACGCAGTCTGTGCCCCTTCAGGTCTGGCCTCTGCCCTCAACATTGTCTGTGGGATCCATCCGTGCTGCAGCTGGAGTTTGTTCTTTTTCTGTTGCTCTGTCACATCTCATTGTATCAATGCACCACACAGTCCCACTGCTCTTTTGTTGAAGGACTGTGCCTAAATTTTGGGAAAGGTTGGTTGCTGGGAGTGATGGGGAAAGAGCAGAGACCTTGGTATTAATCCAATAGACAGACCTAGGTGCAAGCCCTGCCTGGCACTAACAGACTCGACTGCAATATGGTACCTGCCTGCCAGCCTCTCTTTCCTCCCACTCTGATGGGGATTCTGAGAGATACGCATCACAGGGACCTGAGGAACGCCCTGGAACAGAGCACAAACAAAAAGTTCAGTTCCCTAGGGCCAGAAAGGCCCCATCACCTCCTAGAGTATCTCCAGGCCCCTTACCTGTGCTGGGGCTCAGGACACACCATCCCAAAATGCGACTGTAGGAGACCAGAGTATCCCAGCCCAAAATATACTACTTTGGCATATTTTGAGCCGGTTTTTTCTTTTTTTTTTAAATTTTTAAGACGGGGTTTCACCATGTTGGTCAGGCTGGTCTTGAACTCCCGAACTCAGGTGATCCACCCACCTTGGCCTCCAAAGTGCTTGGATTACAGGTGTGAGCCACCACGCCGGGCCTTGAGCTGGTTATTCAGAGAAACTGCAGACATAGGAGTAGCTCTGCAAAGCTAACCTTTGAATTTTTTTTTTTTTTTTTTTTTTTTTTTTT
>NW_016107924.1:255011-267144 GCF_001604975.1 Cebus imitator | reverse complement strand
TAGTAGAGACGGGGTTTCACCGTGTTGACCAGGATGGTCTAGATCTCTTGACCTCGTGATCCACCCGCCTCGGCCTCCCAAAGTGCTGGGATTACAGGCGTGAGCCACCGCGCCCGGCAATTTTTTGTATTTTTAACAGAGACAGGATTTCACCATGTTGGCCAGAATAGTCTCGATCTGTTGAACTCGTGATCTGCCCGCCTCAGCCTCCCAAAGTGCTGGGATTATAGGCGTGAGCCACAGTGCCCGACTGAGTTTCATGTTTTGTGGTACTCCCTTGTGTATGTGTATTAGGGTTCTCTGGAGGGACAGAACTAATAGAATATATCTCTATCTATCTATCTGTCTATCTATATCTATAAAAGGGAGTTTATTAAGTATTAACTTACATGATCACAAGGTCCCACGGTAGGCTGCCTGCAAGCTGAGGAGCAAGGAAGCCAGTCCAAGTCCCAAAACTGAAGAACCTGGAGTTTGATGTTTCAGGGCAGGAAGCATCCAGCATGAGAGAAAGATGTAGGCTGGGAGACTAGGCCAGTCTTGTCTTCACATTTTTCTGCCTGCTTTATGGTCTAGCCCCACTAGCAGGTGATTAGATGGTGCCCACCCAGATTGAGGGTGGGTCTGCCTTTCCCAGCCCAGACTCAAATGTTAATCTCCTTTGGCAACACCCTCAGAGGCACACCCAGAATCAATACTTCCTATCCTTCAATCCAATCAAACTGACAATATTAACCATCATAGTATGCATGTAAGTAGAACTGTGTTTTCACCTGTTGACCTGTTAAGTCAATTTAGTTCATAGTCCAGCCAAATACCTAGAGTGGTGGAGGGAAGCCATTTTTCTCTTGCCTACACCTGACTGTACTGATTTGGGAGTTATTCCTTTGTTTCCCAGTGCCCGACAAGCCCAGGAGGGGAGCAGGGAGGTCCTTGCCCCTTCCTTCTCCCAGTGGCAGCCAGTTGGGGCCTGGGTCTCTTAACCCTGTGCCCCTAGGACCGGGAGGGAGTTTAGAAGCATCTGTCCAGGGCTGTTGGCTAGGACTCAGGGCAGGGCAAGAACAGAGGCATGGTGGTTATGGGTGGGCTTGGGCTGAGACTGCTAAGAAGGGAGCCGGGCACAGTGGCTCACGCCCATAATCACAGTATTTTGGGAGGCTGAGGCATGTGGATCACATGAGGTCAGGAGTTTGAGACCAGCCTGGCCAACATGGTGAAACCCTGTCTCTACTAAAAATGAAAAAATTAGCCAGGTCTGGTGGTGCATACCTGTAATCCCAGGTACTCAGGAGGCTGAGGGAGGAGAATCATTTGAACCCAGGAGGCAGAGTTTGCAGTGAACTGAGATTGCACCACAGCACACCAGTCTGGGCTACAGAACGACTCTGTCAAGAAAACAAAACAAAACAAAACCCATAAAAATAGAGTGAGGAAGGTGAGGGAGAGATGAAGAGGGATGAGCGTGGGGCCTGGGAACACATCCGTCCAGAGGAAGGTCAGACACAGCTCCCCTTCTAGGGCACCCCGAGTTCATTGCCACCTTGCTGTGACACTTCCCCACCCATGGGCTGAGGTTTCCTCTCAAAGCTCCAGTTTCTCAGTCTCTTGCTACCCCATCACTACAGGCTTTGATGTTATTGACCTCACTGTCAAAACTGGAACTTCTGGAAACTCCGTCTCTGCAGCAGCATGTGTGGTGGCTAAAAGCATGGGCTTTGGAGGTGATAGACCCGCCCTGGAATCCTGGAGAGGCAGCCTTGTAGCTTCATGATCTCGAGCAAGTCCCCAACTCTTCAAGCCTATTTCCTCATTTGTAAAAAGTTTGAAATAGGCCAGGCGCAGTGGCTCTTGCCTGTGATCCCAGCATTCTAGGAGGCCATGGTGGGAGGATTGCTTGAGCCCAAGAGTTCAAAACCAGCCTGGGCAACATAGTAGGACCTTGTCTCTACAAAAAATAGTTAGCCAGGTATGGTGGTATATGCCTGCAGTCCCAACTACTGAGGCAAGAGGATCACTTGAGCCTGGGAGGTCGAGGCTGCAGTGAGCTGTGGTCGTGACACTGCACTCCAGCCTAGGCAACAGAGCAAGACACTGTCTCAAAATAATGAAATAGCCCAGGCATGGTGACTCGTGCCTGTAATCCTAACACTTTGGGAGGCCAAGGAGGGTGGATCGCCTGAGGTCGGGAGTTCAAAACCAGCCTGACCAACGTGGCGAAACCCCGTCTCTACTGAAAAAATACAAAATCGGCAGGGCGTGGTGGCACAGGCCTGTAATCCCAGCTACTTGGGAGGCTGAAGCAGGAGAATCGCTTGAACCTAGGAGGCGAAGGTTATGGTAAGCCGAGGTAGTGCCATTGCACTCCAGCCTGGGCAACAAGAGTGAAACTGTCTCAGGAAAATTATATGATAATAATGAAATAATAATAGCATATCTTTCATGATATTATTGTAAACCTGGAATGAGATTGCACCATGAAGTCCTGGCCCAGTGGCTGGCCCCACACTCCCTTTCCTGGTGTGCCTTCTACCCGGTTGAATGCTGTTAAGCCTCCTGCAGCTCATAAACATTCTGAGTGTCTGGTTGGAAACAGTGGTGAACTAACACAGGCTCTGCCCTCAGGTGGCCCTGAGTCTTGATGGAGACACACTACCAAGTACCAGCTCAGCCAGGAGATCCCCACCCAGGCAGCGCTGAAGGTAATGAGAGGCAGACACCCAGATAGAACAGCAAAGTGGGTCTATTGGGGGGCTAGCAGCCTACTGAGCTGAGAGCCTCAGGGGCTGACAGCGTTCCAGGCTGAAGGCCCTGAGTAGATTCTGATCCACATAGTTATTCTCTCTCAATAGGTGACTATTATTAATAAACAGGTGTTCTGTATTTACTCATAACTCAAAAAATTCCAAGTAGGCAGCTGTTACCCACTTACCACAAATTGCAAACTAAAAGGTATTCTCCACAATGGAGCCACGGTGGCAGGGTAAACTTAATGTTTCTCAACAGTCCACCTTGTGGGGCAGAGCTGTCACAGGTGTCACTGGGCACAAAGGAGACACAGGCCCAGGGTGGCCAGTGAAGGCATTCTGAGGGTGCCACCCCACGTATCTTCCTAGCCCATCATGGTTTTATTTTCACCATGACACTTATATGATGGTTTCCAATTAAGTGCCTGCTTTTCCATCCAGAATGTCAGCTCTGTGACAAGAAACCTTATCCATGTTGTTTATACTGGTGTCTACAATAGCTTCTGACACACAGTAAAGGCTAACAAATATCTGTTGAATAAAGTAAGTTGTATCATTAACTGGAAGCCAGGAAGCAGGAATTAGCATGGTGAAAAAGCCAGGCTGGGTAGGAGTTGGGAAAAAATGAACATAAAATGCAGAAGCAACGCTGGATGTGGTGGCTCACGCCTGTAATCCCAACAGTTTGGGAGGCCAAGGCGGGCAGATCACATGAGGCCAGGAGTTCAAGATCAGCCTGGCCAACATGGCGAAACCTGTTGCTATTAAAAAGGCAAAAATTAGCCAGGTGTGGTGGTTCACACCTGTAATCCCAGCTACTTGGGAGGGTGAGGCAGGAGAATCGGTTGAACCCGGGAGATGGAGTTTGCAGTGAGCCGAGATTCCTGTCTCAAAACAAAACAAAACAAAACAAAAAACTTAAGCAGAGGCAAGGTCAAGTACAGTGGCACAAGTCCTGTAATCCCAGCACTTTGGGAAGCTGAGGCGGGTGAATCACCTGAGATCAGGGGTTTGAGACCAGCCTGGCCAACATGGTAAAACTCTTATCTCTATTAAAAATTCAAAAATTAGGCTGGGTGCCGTGGCTCACACCTGTAATCCCAGCACTTTGGGAGGCTGCGGTGGGCGGATCATGAGTTTAGGAGTTCAAGACCAGCCTAACAAATGTGGTGAAACTCCATCTATTCTAAACATACAAAAAATTAGCCAAGCATGGTGGTGCATGCCTATAGTCCAAGCTACTCGGGAAGCTGAGGCAGGAGAATCACTTGAACCTGGGAGGTGGAGGTTGTGGTGAGCCGAGATCGTGCCATTGCACTCCAGCCTGGGCAATAAGAGCAAAACTCCATCTCCAAAAAAAAAAAAAAAAAAAAAAAAATAGCTGGGCGTGGTGGCAGGCACCTGTAATCCCAGCTACTCTGGAGGCTGAGGCAGAAGAATTTCTTGAAACTGGGAGGCAGAGGTTGCAGTGAGTCAAGCCACTGCACTCCAGCCTTTGCAACAGTGCGGGACTCTGTATCCAAAAAAAAAAAAAAAAAATTAGCCAGGTATGGTGGTGGGCGCCTGTAGTCCCAGCTACTTGGGAGGCTGAAGTGGGACAATGTCTTGAGCCTGGGAGGTGGAGGTTGCAAGAGTGCTGTCAGCTGAGATCACACCACATTGTCCAGCCTGGGCAATAGACTTAGACCTTTTCTCAACAACAACATCAACAATAACAAAATGCAGAAGCAAAACACTTGGTGGTGGAAATGAGAGCAGGGTCAAAGGTGTGGAATATTGCAGAGTTTTGAGAGTTGAGGCTGGACAGTGACATCCAGGAATTGGGATTTTGCCTAGGAAGCAATGGGGAGCCACTGAAAGTATATGACTTGGTCAGATTTAGGTTTAAAAAACAAAGAAAGAAGGGTTGGGAGGGAGAGATAGAGATAGGGTAGGAAGGAAGGGAAGTTGGCTGCCCCAGCATGGTAATTGGAATTGAAGAGTGTAATAGTAATCTAGGGGAGTTTGGTTACTATGTCGGTGTCAGGAATTCTGTCCAGAAATGAAGGAGGCCTGACAGAAAGGAAGGAACTCTCAATAGAGAGGTTTTTTTTTCTTTTTTTTTTGAGATGGAGTCTCGCTCTGTCACCCAGGCTGGAGTGCAGTGGCACAGTCTTGGTTCACTGCAACCTCTGCCACCCTGGGTTCAAGCGATTCCCCTGCCTCAGCATCCCGAGTAGCTGGGATTACAGGCACCCACCACCATGCCTGGATAATTATTTTTTTTTCCCCAGAGGGAGTATTGCTTTGTTGCCCAGGCCAGAGTGCAATGACACAATCTTGGCTTACTGCAACCTCTGCCTCCGAGGTTCAAGCAGTTCTCCTGGCTCAGCCTCCTGAATAGCTGAGATTACAGGTGCCTGCCACCATGTTTGGCTAATTTTTGTATTCTTAGTAGAGACGGGTTTCAACATGTTGGCCAGGCTGGTCTTGAACTTTTTTTTTTTTTTTTTTTTTAGACGGAGTCTCGCTCTGTCGCCCAGGCTGGAGTGCAATGGTGAAATCTCAGCTCACTGCAACCTCCACCTCGTGGGTTCAAGCAATTCTCCGGCCTCAGCCTCCTGAGTACCTGGAATTACAGACGCCCTCCACCACACCCAGCTAATTTTTGTATTTTTCGTAGAGATGTGGGGTTCGTCACGTTGGCCATGCTGGTCTCGAATTCTCAACCTCAGGTGATCCACCCGCCTCGGCCTCCCAAAGTGCTGAGATTACAGGGATGAGCCACCGTGTCCGGCCGGAATAGCGATCTAAGAGTATGAATGGAGGGAGGAGTCAAGAACAGTTTAGGCTTCTCCAGTACATCATTGGGTGGCTCCAGATGTCATTCACAAATATAGGCTTTGGAGGCGGAACATAACCAAAAGAAACGCCCCTTTGTGCTCCGCCCATAGCGGAAGGAAGGTGTCAATTGGCTGTTTCGAGCAACGCTCCAAAAACTACCAAGGGTGGTGGGAGATGTGTTCTTGCGTTATTGCCGAGACTTCCGGGCCGTTGTTTCCCGGCCTCCCCAGCTCCGGAACTTCCGGCCGGCGCAGCCATTTTGACTTCCTGACCTTGGGCTCTGGTGGGCGGCTGTCTGTGGTGTACTCCGTACCATCATGTCTGTCCTGACACCGCTGCTGCTGCGGGGCCTGACAGGCTCGGCCCGGCGGCTTCTGGTGCCGCGCGCCCAGGTCCATTCGATGCCGCCGGAGCAGAAGCTTGGGGTCCTGGTGAGGAACGGTCGGGGAAGAGCACGGGAGGCGCCGTGGGCTGGCCCCTTCTGCCGCGCTGAGCTCAGGCGGCCCCGAGAGTGCCCCGCACCCCGCGGCCCGCCGCGTAACGGGGAGCAGCATTGCGGGTTTGGGCGTGTCGAAGGGCGCGCACGACGGGGACAGTACCCGGGTGACAGTAGGGGCTGTCGGCGTTAGGTCTTTCCCCAGAACCTCACCATCTCGAGTCAGGCGCTGTCAGGTCCTCCCTCCCCTGTCGCTTTCTCGCTGCGCCGCCTCGAGCAGACTTCTTTAGCCCTCTCTGAGCCCATTTTCTCATCGGTTTACTGGGGGATGCCTGACGACCGTCAGCGACGATAATGGTTGTTACTGCCATTTAATTTACGTTTTTTGAGACAGCCTTGCTCTGCTTCTTGGCTGGAGAGCAATGGCGCCGTCTCGGCTCACTGCAACCTCCGCCTCCCGGGTTCAAGCGATTCTCCTGCCTCAGCCTCCCGAGTAGCTGGGACTACAGGCCCGTGCCACCGCGGCCAATTAATTTTTTATTTTTAGTAGAGACGAGGTTTCACCATGTCGGCCAGGCTGGTCTCGAACTGATGACTTCCAAGTGATTCTCCCGTCTCGACCTCCCATAGTGCTTGGGATTACAGGTGTGAGCCACCGCGCCCAGCACTGCTGTTTATTATTATTAGAGACGGGGAAAGAAGACCCCAACAGGCTTTCGAATTCCCAGAAATGTGGAAGCGTTTAGCTCTTTAGGGCATCTTTCACCTGTTTCAGCTTCTGTGCCTTTGTCTCAGGCAGTGGAGCCGAGCATTGAATGCCAGCCCTCAGAGTCCAGGTTAGTGGACCTTGAGTGTGAGGAGCAGGGCCAGGAGGGCACTGCAGCTAAGGAAACATCAGTGATGATAAGGAGTGTATGGCCATAGCACCCGGAACACGCCACGTCTTCTCTGATAGAAACTGTACCCATACGGCGGGTGATGCCAGGTGCTTGCTGTGTGCCAGACGCTGTGCTGGTCTGATTCAGTCCTTCCAGTGACCCTGAGAAGAAAGCATGATTTATTTGCATTTTGTGTTTTTTTTTTTTTTTTTTTTTTTTGAGACGGGGTTTCACTCTTGTTACCTAGGCTGGAGTGCAATGGTGTGATCTCCGCTCACCGCAACCTCCGCCTCCTGGGTTCAAGCGATTCTCCTGCCTCAGCCTCCCAAGTAGCTGGGATTACAGGCACGCACCACCATGCCCAGCTAATTTTTGTATTAAGTAGAGTCAGGGTTTCACCATGTTGACCAGGATGGTCTCGATCTCTTGACCTCGTGATCCACCCTCCTCAGCCTCCCAAAGTGCTGGGATTATAGGTGTGAGCCACTGAGCTCAACCGCATTTTGTGTTTGAAGGTGCTGAAACATAGGAGCAGTGTGTTGACTTGTCAGAAGTCACCTTCAGTCAGGCATGGTGGCTCACACTTGAAATCCCCGCACTTTGGGAGGCTGAGGTGGGTAGATCATGAGGTCGAGAGTTTGAGACCAGGCTGGCCAATGTGGTGAAACCCCGTCTCTACTAAATAAACCTAAAACTAGCCGTGCGTGGTGGCATGTGACTATAGTCCCAGCTACTCGGGAAGCTGAGACAGGAGAATTGCTTGAACCCAGAAGGTGGAGGTTGCGGTGAGCTGAGACTGCACCACTGCACTCCAGCCTGGGCAATAGAGGGAGACTCTGTCTCAAAAAAAAAAAAAGTCACACCTTGAGTGGCAAAGAAGGATTTTATCACCCAAGCTGGAGTACTGCGGGTGCGATCACGGCTCACTGCAGCCTCGACTTCCTGGGCTCAAGCAATCCTCCCACCTCAGCCTCCCAAGCAGCTGGGACTACAGGGATGTGCCCCCACACCAGGCTAGTTTTTTGATGTTTTGTTGAGACAGGATCTCACTACGTGGCCCAGGCTGGTCTTGAGCTCCTGAACTCAAGCGATCTCCTGCCTCAACCTCCTAAAGTGCTGGGATTACAGATGTGAGCCACCCTGCCCCAAAGATGGAATTTGAACTCAAGGCTGACTCCAAGTTGTTCTGTGGACCTAACTACTTTTGAGACGATGGCAGTGGCTGAAAAGGTCTTTTACCCCTAGCCTCCAAGGTTGAGTAACAGTCTTGGAGAGGAGGTGGGAAGGGAGGGTTTTTTTTTTTTTAATTTTTTACTTTTTATAAAGATGGGGTTTCACCATGTTGGTCAGGCTGGTCTTGAACTCTTGATCTCAGGTGATCCGCCCATCTTGGCCTCCAAAGTGCTTGGATACAGGCGTGAGCCACCACACCCAACTGGAAGGGAGGGGATTTTAAGACAAGGAAGGATAGGTATAGTTTTAGAGTTAACTGGCCCATGCAAGGATCATGGGTCTCAACAGACCAGCTTTGTTTTTGTTTTTGTTTGAGATGGAGTGCAGATCTGTTACCCAGGCTGGAGTGCAGTGGCGCAATTTTGGCTCACTGCAACCTCTACCTCCTGGGTTCAGGCGATTCTCCTGCCTCAGCTTCCCCAGTAGCTGGGATTATAGGTGCCCACCACCATGTCTGGCTAATTTTTGTATTTTAGTAGAGATGGGGTTTCACCATGTTGGCCAGGCTGGTCTCTAACTCCTGAACTCGTGATCCACTTCCCAAAATGCTTGGATTAGGCCGGGCGCGGTGGCTCAAGCCTGTAATCCCAGCACTTTGGGAGGCCGAGGCGGGTGGATCACGAGGTCAAGAGATCGAGACCATCCTGGTCAACACGGTGAAACCCCGTCTCTACTAAAAATACAAAACATTAGCTGGGCATGGTGGCGCGCGCCTGTAATCCCAGCTACTCAGGAAGCTGAGACAGGAGAATTGCCTGAACCCAGGAGGCGGAGGTTGCGGTGAGCCGAGATCGTGCCATTGCACTCCAGCCTGGGTAACGAGCGAAAAAAAAAAAAAAAAAAAAAAAAAAAAAAAAAAAAAAAAAAAAAAAAAAAAAAAAATGCTTGGATTACAGGCATGAGCCACTGTGCCTGGCCCAGACCAGCTTTAAAACAGGTTTCTTTTTTGTTTGTTTTGTATATATTTTTTTTCTTTTTTCTTCTGCCCAATTCCATTTATAAAACAGGTTTCAATAAATCCTGCTTCCTGTCCTTTCCTGTATGATCTGGTGGTGGATTTCTCGCTGGACCCTAACCTTGGCTGTCTCTCCTTCCTCTCAATCCTCCCCCTCCTTTTAACTGATCCTTTACCTCAAGGGCTCAAGGGTTAGCGTGGCCTTGGATCTGCGCTGTCTGCTCCCTGGAGTGTGGATTCCTTTAATGTGAGGATGCCGGGTCCCATTTGCCTCTGAGTCCTGGCTCCCCGAGGGGCGCTTTCTGCTGCCTGGGAACTGCTAGGACTTAGGAGAGCTGAGGAGAATCCTGACTCTGAGGTGCCTTCTTTCTTGTGCTCTGTGTAGGAATTGGCCATTGGGTTTACCTCCTGCATGGTGACCTTCCTCGGGCCTGCAGGCTGGATCCTGTCACACCTGGAGAGCTACAAGAAGCGGGGGTGAAGGGGGCCGTTCTGGCCCTTACACCGTGACCTGACCAGCCCACCAGCCCATCCTGGTCACGTTCCTGCATTCTTGGCCGGCCTCCCCTGGATCATATCGTTCAATTCCAGTCACCTCTTACGCAATCATGACCTCTCGATGTCTCCATGGTGACCTCCTGGGACCACAAATACTGACCCTGCTTGGTGGGGTCCCCGTTGTAACAATAAAATCTATTTAAACCTTACTTCAGAAATTCATGGTGCCTTCCCTCCTGGCTGAGCTCATGCCTCCACTGGCACTGGTAGGGGTGTGGGGAAGAGCACCCAGCTGGCTGCCCTGTGTTGTGTGTGCCTCAGCCGGACTCCTCGTGTGCTTCTGTGCCTTTAAATGGTGCCTGGCTTCCTGGGAAGACAAAGCCTGTTGTCATTGGGCAGCTTTTGTGGCTCATCCACTCCAGCTCCCTTGTTTGTGCAAAAGCCCAGTGGGGGTGTGTGTGTGTGTGTGTGTGTGTGTGTGTGTCTGTCTCTGTATCTGTCCCATCAGGGCTGGATCTTCAGCCTTTCCTCTAAGGGGCCAGCCTTCCAGCCTTCCCTGGTCTTCCTTTTTGGGGGACTCCATTTCTTAGGTTGCTGGTGCCCTTCCTAATTGGGGGTAGGGACTTTGCAGAATTTTGCTTTTTTTTGAGACTGAGTCTTGCTCTGTTGTCCAGGCTGGAGTGCAGTGGTGTGACCTCGGCTCACTGCAACCTCTGCCTCGCGGCTTCAAGCAATTCTCCTGTCTCAGTCTCCCGAGTAGTTAGGACTATAGGCGTGTGACACCACACCAGCTAATTTTTTTTTTTTTCTTTTTGAGTTGGAGTCTCACTCTGTTGCCAGGCTGGAGTACAGTGGCTGGATCTCAGCTCACTGCGACCTCCTCCTCCCGGTTCAAGTGGTTCTACTGCCCCAGCCTCCTGAGTATCTGGGACTACAGGCATGTGCCACCATACCCAGATGAGTTTTTGTATTTTAGTAAAGACGGGGTTTCACTGTGTTGACCAGGATGGTCTCAATCTCCTGACCTTATGATCCACCTGCCTTGGGCGCCCAAAGTGCTGAGATTACAGGCTTGAGCCACCGGGCCTGGCTGCTGCTTGCTTTTTAAATGTCAACTCTAGGGCCCCTTTCATTCCAGCACCCTCCGTACATGGCTACGGACTAACTGGCCTTTGTTCTAGCGGCCAGCTTCCCTTTTTCCTCTGTTTGACTTGTGGAATCTGCCATTCCTCTGTCCCCAGGAGTCCTTCCTCAGTGATCCTTCCTCCTGGTGTGTGAGGGGCAGGAAGTACCTCAGCAGGGATGATGTTTTGAAACACTGTGCCGAGCTGGAGTCCTGATCACTGGTGTCTGGAAGGAACACTCAGACCTGCTGGGTCGCACCCTCGAGGAAGACGTGGCTTTACCTCTCCTTTGCATCTTCTTTGCTGGGGTGACTTGATTGATTTCTGAACAGACACAGGTTCAGTGTCCCCTTGTGGAGCTGAGGCTGCCAGGACGCCTGTGCCTGGAACAGTGGGCAAAGATGTCAGGTGAGAGCTGAGGGCTATGGTTGGCCTCAGGCCCTGGGTGTCAGAACACACGTTTTCCCAACTCCTCTTCCGCAGGCTGTTTCCTGATTGATGTTGACAGAGCTGAGAGGGGACCCGACTGTCCTGCCTTAGTGTGGTCTTGTTTGGCCTTTCTGCGTGATGTCTAGGGAACCCTGTGGGGCCCAAGGCCCAGATACTGTAATGGGTTCAGTTCCTGCCATAGCTGTTTCTCTGAGCAGTAGGAAGTTGTCCTCTGCCTCCTAGGTGGCTCCTTTCTTTTCACACAAGCTGGACTTTGTGTCTGAGGCTGAAGGGATGGGGCCTGGCTGGAGGGCCAGGGAGAAGCTGCCTCAGCCTGTTGCCTGCAGTGGGGCTCAGAATGCTGCAGCTGTGCCGGGTGGAAGCATTGGCCGAGGAGGGGTGAGCCTGCATTGGATCTGGAGCCCGGATGGGGTAGGATAATCCACCTGCCACATACAGGCACCTCAACAGCTCTCTTGTCTCTGGATGGAGGGGCCTCAATGCCATCTCCTACACAGCAGGACCAGCCCTTGTTCTGTGCCTGGTTCTGGGAGGCTTTTTTGCTTACATTAGTCCCTGGATGGAGGTGGGACCTGAGCGCCCCCTGCTGACAGGACCGTCTCCTGGCGCAGCTGGGACTAAGCACAGCTTGGAGCGGCAGTGTGGGAGGCCAGGCCATTCTCACCGAGCTTGCACTTTCTGAGTAGGGGCCCTGAGTGGCCTAGCCCTTGGTTGGCCCAGGGCTGCTTTCCTCCAGCTGTGGGAGCAGATGAGGCGCTGGTCTTATAGCCATGGCTCTGCACACAGCAAGTACATGGCACTGGAAAAGGAGCATTGTCTTGAGTTTCTTCTCTTTTTTGAGACAGAGTTTTGCTCTGTTGCCCAGGCTGGAGTGCAGTGTTGCGATATCAGCTCGCTACAGCCTCTGCCTCCCAGGTTCAAGCAATTCTCCTGCCTTAGCCTCCCAAGTAGCTGGGACCATAGGCGCCCACCACCACACCTGGCTAATTTTT
>NW_016107924.1:251496-254961 GCF_001604975.1 Cebus imitator | reverse complement strand
GGGTTTCACCGTGTTGGCCAGGCTGGCCTCCAGCTCCTGACCTCAGGCGATCCTCCTGCCTGGGCCTCCCAAAGTGCTGGGATTACAGGCGTGAGCCACCGTGCCTGGTAGGTTGTCTTGAGTTTTTACGGTAACTCCACTGCCCTGCTGAGGGTTTGCTTGGGTGTCCTCCATGTTTGTGCCTCTAGAATTAAATGATGGGTGATGGTCTTCCCAGGGGGACTGCCCCAGCCCAGAGTTTGATGTATTGAGTCACTGCTCCACCCTGTGCAACACCAGGGGCCACAGGCGAGTCCTCAGGACCCTGGTCTGAAGAAGTCCCAAGCAAGCCCCACTGTTCCTCCAGCCTCTTCCTCCCACAGCCTGCCACGTCCTGCAGCATTTGTGGGGATGGTTGGGGTGATATGCATAAGAGTGGGCAGGAGAGTGTAGAGTTCAAGTGACCTGTCATGTTTGAACCCTAAACTCCTTGGTCCCCTTGGTGGCCATTAGGTCGGAAATCTGGTCAGCTTTCACCAGTCTACCCTTACCCCCAACCAAGTCAGGGCCCTGGAGCAATTCCCTGTAGAGAAAGCAAGGATCCTCGTACCCCAAACATTTTCTGTGTCCACGTGTATGGGGATCTGTGCCTGGTGTGCACGCTGGCTGGAGAGGCTACAGTGCCGGCAGGTGCTGGGACGTCAGGAACGGTGGTCCAGGAGTGGGGAGGCTTGGACTTGAGGCCTGGCCTGGCTGCTGAACTGTACGACCTTGGGCAAGTCATCTGGTCTCTGAACCTCAGTTTTGTAAAATGAAGATACTGTGGCGGGCAGAATAACGGCCCCCCAAAAATGTCCATGACCTATTCCTTGGACTGGTGAATATGTCATCTTACATAGCGGTGGGGGGAGGGGCTTTGTAAATGGGAATAAGGTTCAGGACCTTGAAATCACAGGCTGTCCTTGGAGATCCAGGTGTGCCCAATGTCCTCACAAGCCCTGACCTGAGAAGCATTTGGCCTCCCATTGCTGGCTTTGAGAACGGAGGAAGTGGGCCATGAGCCAAGGACTTCGGGGACCTCTGGAAGCTGGGAACAGCCCTCCGTTTACAGCCAGCAAGAACATGGGAACGTTGGTCCTGCCTTCTGCCAACCTGGATGAGTAAGAAGTGGATTCTTCTTTAGAGCCTCTGGAAAGAAATTCAGCCTGCAGACACCTTGACTTTAGTCTGGTGAAACTCAGACTTCTGACCTCCAAAACTGTAAGAGAATAAATTTATGTTGTTTTCAGCCACTAGGTTTGTGGTGACTTGTTACGGAAGCAATAAGGCAAGTCATGCATCATGTGATGCTGTGAGGCCCTGCGGGGGCTGGGTACCAGCTGATGGGACCTTCTTCCGGCATAAGGTGAAATGAATCTATGGCATTTACAGTGAGTACCCCAGCAAGGACTAGGGCAGTGTGAGTTGCTTGAGAGGGGCTCTGCCTGCATCGCCTCTGCCCCTCTGCCTGCTTTCTGCTGCAGGTGGTGATCACCACCTGTGGAAGTCTGTCCTGCAGACCCTGACTTAAGGCCGGATGAATGAACGCACTCACACACACAGAATACAGCCAGCCACCACGTGAATCCCAACAGGTGGTCTGAATGCTGCAGGTGACTCATTCCACCCCATCAGCTGGCCTTTGCTGCCGTCAAAGCCTCCCTAGACCATGATTTCAGGGCTGCTGCCTGGGGACTCTCGTGAGTACAATGCAAGATTCATGTGCCTGGCCAAGAGAACAGTTATTAACCGCAAATAAACCATCATTGAAAAGAGCTGGGCAAGGCCAGGTGTGGTGGCTCATGTCTGTAATCGCAGCACTTTGGGAGGTGGTGTGGGGAGGTGGGGGTGGGGGGGTGGGGGGATGGGATGCAGATCACTTGAGGTCAGGAGTTTGAGACCAGCCTGACCAATATGGACAAACCCTGTCTCTACTAAAAATACAAAATTAGCCAGGCATGGTGGTGCATGCCTGTAGTCCCAGCTACTTGGGAGGCTGAGGCAGGAGAATTGCTTAAGCCCGGGAGGCAGAGGTTGCGGTGAGCTGAGATTGTCCCACTACACTCTAGCCTGGGCAACAAGAGCAAAACTCCATCTCAAAAAAAAAAAAACAGCTGGGCAAAAGTTGACCATCATGGGGCTCAACTAAGAGCTAAAGCTTCCCTCTGGCCATTTCCTTCCCATTCTGCCAGACAAGGAAGGGAAGGCTTAGGAGCCTTGGGCTGTGTTCTGCTTCTGGCAGGGCTGGACCGCAGCTGGGAGAGGGCGCCCTTACTTACAGGCCCTTTGGACATGCAGAGCACAAGTCTGTTCTTCAAGACCCACAGCCTTGGCTGGGCACGCGGCTCACACCTGTAATCCCAGCACTCTGGGAGGCTGAGGTGGGTGGATCACTTGAGGTCAGGAGTACCAGACCAGCCTAGCCAGCATGGTGAAATGTCGTCTCTACCAAAAATACAGAAATTAAAATTAGTGGTAGTTCATGCCTGTGATCCCAGCTATTGGGGAAGCTGAGGCAGGAGAATTGCTTGAACCTGGGGGGTGGAGGTTACAGTGATCCAAGATGGCACCACTGCACTCCAGCCTGGGAGACAGAGTGAGACCCTGTCTCAAAAACAAAACAAAAAAACAAAAACACATGGCCGGGCTCGGTGGCTCACGTCTGTAATCCCAGCACTTTGGGAGGCCGAGATGGGTGGATCATGAGGTCAAGAGATCGAGACCATCCTGGCCAACATGGTGAAACTCCATCTCTATAAAAACACACACACACACACACCACAGTCTTCAATGGGAGGAGACATTCGCATGGCACTGGCAGCCTGGCTGCAGGTCAGCACTGAGCCACCACAGGGAGTCCCTTTCACTCTCCAGAGCAGCCCTTCCCTGTCGTGACGTTAGAACCAACCCCAGCTCTGCTGCATGTACCCCCTAGTCCGGGTGAGGGGGGAAGGGGTGGAGTTGTCTTATAGCTATTTTGAAGATTTTAAAAAGCCAAATAGAAATATCTCTGTTATCAAAATCTTTGCCCTTCATTTGGTACCAGTTCTCTTGGCTGGTTGTGGGTCTGACTGGTGGTTATGAATTTCATGGTTCACAAAGAGAAAAGGAATGAACAGTTTGATAGGCATGGGGTCCATGTAGGGTGGACCTTTTGTTTTCTTGAGTTTGGAAGCAACCCCAAAGGTCTAATGACCCAATAAATAGTAACGTGTAATGTTGCTGTGTAATGTGTAAGATGTGGCATTTGTAGACTTGCTGTGAGAAGGCCAGTGTGAGCTGAGTGTGGCGAACCCAGGTACCCACTACATCCGCTCCAGGACTGGCGCCACCTAATGAAACCATTCACGGCCGGGCGCGGTGGCTCAAGCCTGTAATCCCAGCACTTTGGGAGGCCGAGGCGGGTGGATCACGAGGTCAAGAGATCGAGACCATCCTGGTCAACAT
>NW_016107924.1:249664-251342 GCF_001604975.1 Cebus imitator | reverse complement strand
CCAGCCTGGGTAACATGAGTGAAACTCCGTCTCAAAAAAAAAAAAAAAAAAGAAACCATTCAGTTATACTCCACTCCTGTCCTTGCAGGACCCAACGAGGCTGATTGGGACTGACGGAGACAGCCTCCCTAAGTGGTAAAGGATGATGGTCATAAAAAGAACCCCAGACAGTAAAAAGTCAGGAACCTGAGCCGCAGACTGTAACCTCTTTCCAATGCAGCAGCTTCGGCATCTCTGGCCTTGCTTTTTTTTTTTGAGACAGGGTCTTGCTTTGTCTCCAAGGGTCACCCAGGCTGGAGTGCAGTGGCGCCATCATGGCTCACTGCAGCCTCTACCTCTTGAGCTCAGGTGATCCTCCACCTCTGCCTGTCAAGTAGCTGGGACCACAGGTGCATGCTACCACACCTGGCTAATTTTTTAATGTTTTTTGCAGAGATGCGGGGGTGGGTCTCCCTATGTTGCCCAGGCTGTTCTCCAACAATGCCTGAGCTTGAGTATTTCTCTCACCTTGGCCTCCCAAAATGCTGGGATTATAGGCATAACCCACCACACCCAGCCATCTTTGCTGTTAAATATAGCGAGCCCCAAGTTTCTCTTCAAAAAATCAGTATGTCAGTATGTTCAGTTCTCTTATTCTTTGTCCCTCATTTTAAAGTTTAACTTCCTGGTTTCTCTTTGCCCCCTTGCCTCTAGCTTCAGTAAACAACTTTCCTGCCAGTTCTAATCAGTAGTTCACATCTGTTCCCCTGGTCACCTGCTCTGTCCTGACTCATCCTGGTCACCTGATCTGAGTCACCTTTAGTTACCTGTTCTGTAACTGTCCTTCCCACCAAACTACCTGCTCCGCTACTCTGGCTCATACCCCTGCTCCCTTTAGAACTTGTTTGGAGGTTCTAGCAGGGGAGTGCAGCTACTCGTATACCCTTGACCGAAGACCAGTCCTCCTCTATCGGGGATGGTCGTCCTCTTCGACCGAGCGCGCAGCTTCAGGAGGGACGCACATGGAGTGGTGAGGGAGGAAGGGGACACCCGCCTAGCCAGCCAGATCAGCCGAATCAACCCTGGCGATCAATGGGTTGACACATTCGCAGCCAGATCGCCCTCACACCCCCCTGCTCCCTTTAAAATAGCCAATGGGAATTAGCTTAGATTGTGTGGTCCAACCCTAGCCAATAGGGGAATGACACAGAAGTAGGGGATAACTTCCTCAGGGATAAAAACCCCTTTCCTTCTCCTGTTCAGGTGTGCTCTCGTCATTGTTCCATTGGTGAGACACACCCTTCTCTAGAAGTAAATAGCCTTGCTGAGAAAATTCCTTGTCTGAGCTCTAGTTCTTCTTTCAGCACTAAGGAACAAGCATTTGTTTCTAACATTTGCCATTTAAAAAATTAAACTTGGCTGGGTGCAATGGCTCACGACTATAATCCCAGCACTTTGGGAGGCCGAGGTGGGCAGATCACAAGGTCAGGAGTTCAAGACCAGCCTGGTCAACATGGTGAAACCCCATCTCTACTAAAATACAAAAAATTAGCCCACTGTGGTGGTGTGCACCTGTAGTCCCAGCTACTCTGGAGGCTGAGGCAGGAGAATTGTTTGAACCTGGGAGGCAGAAGTTGCAGTGAGCTGCACTCTAGCCTGGCGACAGAGCAAGACTCTGTCTCAAAAAAAAAAAAAAAAA
>NW_016107924.1:242710-249549 GCF_001604975.1 Cebus imitator | reverse complement strand
TCGGCTCACCGCAACCTCTGCCTCCTGGGTTCAGGCAATTCTCCTGCCTCAGCCTCCTGAGTAGCTGGGATTACAGGCACACGCCACCATGCCCAGCTGAATTTTTGTATTTTTAGTAGAGACGGGGTTTCACCATGTTGACCAGGATGGTCTCGATCTGTTGACCTCATGATCCACCCGCCTCAGCCTCCCAAAGTGCTGGGATTACAGGCATGAGCCACCGTGCCCGGCCTAATTTTTAGATAATTCACAGGCAACTTAAAAGAAATTATCAAGATTCCATGTATCCTTTACTCAGTCTCCCCTGCCCACACAAACATCTTGCGAAACTGTAGTAAGGCGTACACCAGGATGTTGATACAGTTAGGGTATTGCACATTTCCACCTTCACAAGAATCCAGACTTTTCCTTTCACAGCCACACCCACTTCCCTCCAGCACCTCTGCTTAACTCCTGTAACCTTTATTTTCCTTTTTTGCTAAGTCTTTGCTTTTTAAAGACCCTGCTTTTGCTGGGCGTGGTGGCTGGCGGCTGGAGTCTCAGCTACTCTTCAGGCAGGGCCAGAAGATCGCTTGTGTCCAGGAGTTCGAGACTACCCTGGGCAACATAGCAAGACCCTTTCTTCTTCTTTTTTTAAAGGCCCTGCTTTGTCACAACCAGAAGGACACAGAGCTCAAACTTAGGTCCTGAGGCTTTGGCTTGGCACCAAAGGACACATTCTCCCTGCCGGAAGCAGCTCACCAAAGCCTGCGGAGAACGCAGGCTCGGTGGGGCCCCGATGTGGGGCTCCGCCAGCGCCCCGGCGCTGGCCGACTTCCTGTCTCCTGGGCCAGATGCTGCTCTGCACTGCAGCTACGGTCGCATGCAGTGCGTGCGGAAGCCCGCAGCAGGAATGCTGCCTTCGGTGATTTTAATTTCACCTTTCTATTTCTTTCAATAACACAATCCGCGTTTCAGACTCCATTGAAAAGAAAATGGAATTGGCTCCAGGAGGCTCTGAAATCACCACCGGGAACCTCGGGAGGCTGAGAAGATGGAGCCAAACCAGTGTGTGGGGTGGAGGTGCGGACCGGGGGCGGCTGACCTCCTCCAGGGGTCTCAGGTCCGCGGGACTGGCGTGGCAGCAGCTGCCACTTGACTGGGAGTCCTTTCGTTGACAACGCCTAAGGGGACCCCGTTGCTAGGGCCGTTGCCAAGGCGGGGCCACGAGGAGGGGCTCACTTCCTGGAGGAGGGAGATTGGCAACCCGGAAGCGGTCGGCAGTGCGGCGCTGTTTAAAGATGGCGGCGGAGGAACCTCAGCAGCAGAAGCAGGAGCCGCTGGGCAGCGACTCTGAAGGTACAGATCCAAGGAGGGATGCCCGGCCCGGGCGAGTAGGGGCGATGCCGGGCCAGCTGCTCCCGATGAGAGAGGAGAGGCAGGGCCTCCGGCGGTGGGGTCGAAGTGTGCGGGGGTCCCTTCCTCCACCTCCGCTGCCTCCCCTCCCCCTCACAATGGCAGGAGCCACCGCCGAGACCCCCGGCCGGGAGGGAGGACGGGCGAGGCGGGCCGAGGCCCGATGCCCTTCTACAGCGTGCGCGCCCGGGGCGGGGCCTGGGTCGCCCCGCCCTCCGCCCGGCCCCTCGGCTCCCGGCTTCAGGGGCGCTGAGCCCTCCCGCCCCGGTCCTTGCAGTCAGGCTGAGGCCTAGGTCAGGGCTGAGCCCCCTTGGCTGCTCCACCGCGGCCCGCGCCGTGAGGGCCTCGGGTTTCGCTGGGTTCCGAAGCACAAAGGTCCGGGCGTGCCGTTCGGGATGTCGCAGGCGGCCCTGGGATGTGAGGGGGCTGCGGGGTCTGTCCCTGAGTCCTGCGACTTTTTCTGGTAAGCCTCCTTTTCTGGCCTCGCAGCCCCTTTCCGCCTGCCTAGGCATTGTTAGTCTCCTGAGAAGATGGGCCTTTCAAAAATGACCCCACTCTGTCTTTTCCCGCCTATGATTTGGGCCCTGGGGACCACGTAGGTCACTTGGGTGGCAGGGACAGCTCTTTCGCTGAGTAGTGCGAAAAGGGCACGTCGACGCCCAGCCGAGAATCTGGGATGGCGAGCCCCAAAGGGTTGACCTTAAAAGTCATTCAGTACACGCACCTCATTCTCACCGAACACTTCGAGGGAATGAGAAGTGGGGAAACGGGCCCAGAAGGGACTTGTTCAAGATCACATTAAGAGAGAGTCAGGACTAAAATTCAGGTCTCCTGGCTCCTCAACTCAGGGTGGACCTGCCCAGCTGGCTGATGATCCTAAAGCACATACTGGTATTCCGCTAAGAAAGACGGGGGTATTCACCCCATTTTACAGTCTCTGCTGTGAGGTAGCCAAGGAGAGGTATTGTGCTGAAGAGCTCAGCCTGGAATTAGACAAACCTGGGTTTGACCACAGGTCTTTGCTAGTTATGACCTTGGGCAGATTGCTTTCTTTGCATTTGTTTTGTTTATTGTAAAATGGGCACCATTAACAACATCCAGGACGGCAAGAGGATGCGGGGGTGATGGAGTGAAGTGCAGGCCCACGGGAAGCTCTCCTCCAGCCCAGGACTCTGCCTCCTCATCTTACTTTCCCCAGGAGACCCCGCCTGGCCCCAGAACATTCCCAGGCTGCTGGGAAGTGATGTTAACCCGAGGAAGCAGGTGTCAGAGCTGGAAGAGCGCACCTTAGGGGTACCAAGGTGCACCTCTGCCCCTTCTTTTTAAAGATGAGGAAATGAAAGCCCAGATGGGGAAGGGACTTTGCCAAGTTGACACAGTTGAGGTGGAGCAGAATGTAACATGCTTGCTTCCAGATTCTAAGCTTGTTGTCCTGCCCCTGGGCTGCTCTTGTGCCTGGCCCAGCTGCCTGCTGTGGAGATGGCCAGGACACCTGTAATCGTTGCTTTTTTCCTTTTCTCAGGTGTTAACTGTCTGGCCTATGATGAAGCCATCATGGCTCAGCAGGACCGAATTCAGCAAGAGGTGAGGCGCTGCAGCGGGCGAGGGAGGCAGTGGCCAGCAGCCCCGTTGTGGCAATGCATAGGCAGAGCCTGAGGTCTGTTGTCTGTCTCTACTTCGGACGCTCCCTCCTCCCCAGGCTGTGCTAGGTACTGGCTGTTTTTCTGGGGGTCGCTGCACCACCGGGTGAGCAGCCCAGCCCTTTTGTGGGCGTTCTGGCTATTAGGCCTGGGGCACTCCATCTCCCCGCCAGAGCTTAATAGATCCCGGCCTCTTCCAGATTGCGGTGCAGAACCCTCTGGTGTCAGAGCGGCTGGAGCTCTCGGTCCTGTACAAGGAGTATGCTGAAGATGACAACGTCTATCAACAGAAGATCAAGGTGGGAGCCTGACCACAGGAGAGGGGAAGCACCCTGGGGGTGGGGCAGGAGAGTGCCTGCTTCAGACCTGCTTCCTGCTGGGGCTGTCCCTGAGTGAGGAGGCTGTTGGGGGACACTTCTTGTTGCTGGTCCTTGACGTGTGCAGGCTGGGACCTCAAAAAGACATTGATTTAGTGCTTGAACCCAGGAGGTGGAGGTTGCAGGAAGCCAAGATCGCACCGTTACACCCTTCAGCCTGGGTGATGAGCAAAACTTTGTTTCAAAAAAAAAAAAAAGGCCGTTGGGGTGGCTCACGCCTGTAATCCCAGTACTTTGGCAATTTGGGAGGCCGAGAGGATCACTTGAGGTCAGGAGTTTGAAACCAGTTTGGCCAAAGTGGTGAAACCCAGTCTCTACTAAAAATACAAAAAAAAAATTAGCTGGGCGTGGTGGCAGGTGTCTGTAATCCCAGCTACTTAGGAGGCTGAGGCAGGAGAATTGCTTGAACCTGAGAGGTGGAGGTTGCAGTGAGCCGAGATCGCGCCACTGCACTCCAGCCTGGGTAACAGTGAGACCCTGTCTTTAAAAAAAAAAGTGACAGTGGGTGTGTGGAAACAGTATCTGGTAGGTCAGTGTGGGTGTTTAGTAAATGTTTCTCTTCCCTGCAAAGATCGCAGATGCTTAGAATCTTCCACCTGTAGGGGAGGTGATTGAAGGTGGCCAGGAAGTCAGATGGGGAACAAGGAAGGCATCACAGCTCAGTATCAGCCAGACTGAGCTGTAATAGGGAGTGGAGGCCCCTGGGGGAAATGGGAGTGTCCATATCTGTCTCTCCATTGTCTCCAGACCTGTTTTTCCAAGAGAACCCAGAGGTAACCATGCTCCTGACTTTGAACAGTTGGCAGCTAATTCAAATTTTAAATGTGTGAGCCAAACACACCTGCAGGCCAGACCCAGCTGTGTGCACTCTGTAATCTACCGAGACCTCCTGCTCAGGGAGTGGGATTTCCTCAGGGTGCCTGTGGAGAGGAGGCACCGGCTTTGGGGCCCGACAGCCTGCGTTCCAGTCCTGGCCTCACCACTTCAAGCTTTGTGATCTCGGGCAGCGCCCTGAAGCCCTGAGATCCCTGTTCTCTCCTCTCTGGGCGGGGCGTTGTCTTCCTCACAGGGCCACTGTGAGGGTTGAAGGAGATGTTACCGGGTGTCGTAAGCAGCAGGTTACAAACCCCCTCCTCTCCCTATGCAGGAGGTGACCTTCCTTCATTCCACTTACGTCACTGCCCGCCAGTGGGGCCCCCATGCCAAGGCCTGCCGGTCATGCTAGACCACCCTGGGAAAGTAGACGGGCTTCTTCCCCCAGGTTCTTCCCATGGAGTCATCAAACGTTTTGATGTCCGGAGCATGCTGTCTGGTAGCAGGCCTCTCTGTGCCACCGGCACCCGCATTCTTTGTGCAGAGACAGCTGTGGCAGCAGAGCCCAAGCAGGCCTGGGCGCAGACTTTGCTCCTCTCTCTATAAATGGGCTCTTGTGAGGATCAGCTAGGATGACGTTTATTTGCCCTGTGCCAAGTGCCTGGTGCAGAAAGCGTGCTCAGAAGGCTGTTCCAGTAGCAGCAATGATTCCGGCTCTTTGTGGTCCTGGTGTTCTACTTATTTAAAATTTATTGAGTACGGATTGCGGTCCAGGCGCTGTTCTAGGTACTGAAGATAGAGCGATGACTAAACCACAAAGCCTGCCCTTGCAAAGCTTACAGTTCAGGGTGGAAAGACAGATGATACGCCAAAGAGGGCTCTAGGACATGTGGGGTGTCAGAAGGTGGCAGGCGGTGAGTGCTGTGGAGAAAAATAACAAGAAAAAGGGGATTGGGGCCAGGTGTGGTGGCTCACGCCCGTAATCACAGCACTCTGGGAGACTGACGCAGTTCGAGACCAGCCTGACCAACATGGTGAAACCCCATCTCTACTAAAAATACAAAATTAGCCAGGTGTTGTGGCGCATGCCTGTAATCCCAGCTACTTAGGCTGAGGCAGGAGAATCACTTGAACCCTGGAAGTAGGGGTTCTAGTGAGCCAAGATGAGGCCACTGCACCCCAGCCTCAGTGACAAGAGAGAAACTCCATCTTAAAAAAATAAAAAGGGGATTGGGAGTGGGAGTGTTTGCCATTTTAAACAGGGCTTGGTGAAGGCCTTGCTGATGAGGTGGTATTTGAGTAATGAACAGAAAAAGGCCGAGGAGCGAGTCACAGGTGTCCGAGAGCAGTGCTGGCCCAGGCCTGAGGCAAGAGGGCGCCTGGATGGCTTGAAGCCAGTGTGGCTGGAGCAGAATGAGGACCCAGGGGTTGGGGCTGGGGAACTGGTTGGGGGAGAAAGGACTCTGAGGGAGTTGGGGTGCATCCAGCAGGTGACTCTAGTCTCTATTTTTTTTTTTTTTTGAGAGTCTTGCTCTGTTGCCCAGGCTGGAGTGCACTGGAGTGCAACAGCACCATCTTGGCTCACTGTAACCTCCACCTTCAGGGGTTCAAGCGATTCTCCTGCCTCAGCCTCCTGAATAGCTGGGACTACAGACACTCACCACCATACTTGGCTAATTTTTGTATTTTTAGTAGAGGTGGGGTTTCACCATATTGGCCAGGTTGGTCTTGAACTCCTGACCTCAAATGATCCCCCCACTTTAGCCTCCAAAGTCCTGGGATTATAGGCGTGAGCCACCTCACCCAGCCGACTGTGGCCACTCTTGTGCTGGGGTGAGAATGACTCCAGAGGGTCAGGTGGAGGCAGGGACACTGCTAGGAGCCTTGTGCAATAAAATCTGCCACAGGCGGTGGAGGTGAGGAGTGAGAAGCAGTTGGTTACCAGACATATTGAAGGGGTGGATACGGTGATGAAGTTGGCAGTGACTGTAAGGCTTTGGGTGCTGTGGGTGACTGGGGTGGGGCAGCTGGGAGAGGAGCAGTTGTTTAGAGGGTGATCTCAGCTGCACTCAGTGGAGATGCCTGCTGGACAGTTCAAAGGAGGTGCGGTGAGGCCAGTGGGTGTGAGGACCACGACTGGAGTTGAGATTCACACTTGGGGCTATTAAAATCCCTGTGACTTTGGCAGGGTGCAGTGGCTCACGCCTGTAATCCCAGCACTTTGGGAGACTGAGGTGTACGGATCACTTGAGGTCAGGAGTTCGAGACTCGCCTGGCCAACATGGTGAGACTCCGTCTCTACTAAAAATACAGAAAAATGGGCCAGGCGCGGTGGCTCACGCCTGTAATCCCAGCACTTCAGGAGGCTGAGGCGGGCGGATCACCTGAGATCAGGAATTCAAGACCAGCCTGATCAACATGGAGAAACCCGTCTCTACTAAAAATACAAAATTAGCCGGGTGGTGCATGCCTGTAATCCCAGCTACTCAGGAGGCTGAGTCAGGAGGATCGCTTGATCCCAGGAGGCGCAGGTTGCAGTGAGCCGAGATTGCGCCCTTGCACTCCAGCCTGGGTGACAAGGGTGAAACTCCATCTTTAAGAAAAATAAAAAACT
>NW_016107924.1:225741-242330 GCF_001604975.1 Cebus imitator | reverse complement strand
TTTAAGACAGAGTCTCACTCTGTTGCTCAGGGTGGCTTAATCTTGGCTCGCTGCAACCTCCGCCTCCTGAGTTTAAGCCGCCTGTCTCAGCCTCCCGAGTAGCTGGGACTACAGGCACATACTACCTTGCCTGGCTAAGTTTTGTATTTTTAGTAGAGACAGGGTTTCACCATGTTGGTCAGGCTGGTCTTGAACTCCTGAACTTGTGATCCGCCTGCCTCAGCCTCCCAAAGTGCTGGGATTACAGGCGTGAGCCACCGCACCCAGCTAATTTAAGTTTTTGTAGAGATGAGTCTTGTCATGTTGCCCAGGCTGCCCTCGAACTTGATCCTCCCACCTTGACCTCCCAAAACCTGGGGATTACAAACGTGAGCCCCTGTACCTGGCCATGAGAGTGAGTGCAATTTAAAAGAGGAAGCTGGCCGGGTGCAGCACTTTGGGAGGCTGTGGCAGGCGGATTACTTGAGCCCAGGAGTTCAAGACCAGCCTGGGCAATATGGTGAAACCCCATCTCTACAAAAAAATGCAACAATTAAATGGGCATGGTGGTGTGACCTGTAGTTCCAGCTACTCGGAAATCTGAGGTGGGAGAGTCACTTGAGAGTCAACCAGGAGGTTGAGGCTGCAGTGAGCCATAATTTTGCTACTGCATTCCAGCCCAGGTAACAGAGGAGATCCTGTCTCAGAAAAGAAAATAAGAAGTAGAAGTTGTCCCAGGCCTGAGCAGGGCGGTGCAGGCCCACGGGAGACAGTGCTCGTGCCTGTGGTCTTAGGGCAGGCACAGTGGCTGAGTGTGCAGTGACTGTTTTCTTGCAGGTGACACACATGTCTTGAAGGATGCTTTATGGTTTGGTGTCATCCTTGACCCTTGGAGCTTAGAGAGATGAGGAGTGGCCTCAGAGGCAGGAGGAAGACAAGGAGAGGGCGGGGGCACCAGCCCAGGGCAGGAGGCATCCAGGCGGGGCTGTGGCCATGGGCCTCAGTGCTGCTAAGTGGCCAGGGGCGTTGGGGGCTGGGTTTGCTCCTCTGACTGAGGGTGTTCAGCTGACATTGGCTAAAGCAAAAGCTTCCCGAGGGAGAAAAGAGGTGGAGACTGCACAGATGGCTTCATGAGAAGCTCCACTGTAAAGAAAGCAGAGAGATCGGCCAGGTGTGGTGGCGCACGCCTGTAATCCCAGCACTTTTGGGAGGCCCAAGTGGGTGGATCACGAGGTCAGGAGTTCCAGACCAGCCTGGCCAACATAGTGAAACCCCATCTCCACTAAAAATACAAAAATTAGCTGGGTGTGGTGGCGCGCACCTGTAGTCCAGCTACTCAGGAGGCTGAGGCGGGAGAATCACTTGAACCCAGGAGGTGGAGGTTGTAGTGAGCCAAGACCATGCCATTGCACTCCAGCCTGGGTGACAGAGTGAGACTCTCTCTCAAAAAAAAAAAAAAAAAGGAGGAAAAGAGAAATTGAGGGGTAGCCAGACAGAAACGGAAAGTGCAGGATTCTCTTCCTTTGAAAGAAGTAGCTGAATGTGTATATGCTTTTGGGCCTATACCAGTAGGGAAGGAAAAACTGACGATGGGGGCACTTACTAGGATGATGTCTTTATTTTTTATTTTTGGAGACAGGGTCTTGCTCACTCTGTCCCCAGGCTAGAGGGCAGTGGTGCCATCACGGCTCACTGCAGCCTTGACCTCCTGGGCCCACACCGTCCTCCGACTTCGGCCTCTTGAGTAGCTGGGACCACAGGGATGCACCACCATGTGCAGCTAACTTATGTTTATTTGTTTTTCTGAGATGGGTTTTGCTCTGTTGCCCAGGCTGGAGTGCGATGGGGCAATCTCGGCTCAGTGCAACCTCTGCTTCCTGAGTTCAAGCGATTCTCTTGCCTCAGCTTCCCGAGCAGTTGGGATTACAGGCATGTGCTACCATGCCCAGTTAATTTTGCATTTTTCATTGAGATGGGGTTTCTCTATGTTGTCCAAGCTGGTCTCGAACTCCTGACCTCAGGTGATCCACCTGCCTTGGCCTCCCAATGTGCTGGGATTACAGGTGTGAGCCACTGCTCCTGGCCAGTTGTTTTTTAGAGAGATGGGGGGGTCTCACTGTGTTGTCCAGGCTGGTCTCGAACTCCTGGGCTTAAGCAGTCCTCCCACCCTGCCTTCCAAAGTTTTGGGATTACAGGCATTAGCCATGGCGCCCAGCCAGGTGGGGCTGGGCTAGTGTGGATTGGAGAGGCAGCTTAGGTGGCAACTGGGACAGATCCTCTGAGGATTGTGGGAGGAGGCCAAGGGCAGACGTGCTGAGGAAAAACAGACAAGGTCACCAGCTGGGGGTGGGAGCAAGATGGGTAGGGGAGAGGCGAGGGTGCCCAGTCCAGGGGAGTGAAGTGTGCTTTCCAGGCGGCACTACCAGCCTATCAGTGTGGGAAGCACAGGAGACAGGAGACACTCCCTTTCATTTCGGGAGGAAACTGGAAAAGGCTGCATGGAGATGGCACCTGTGAGTGGGCAGGCAGGGTTTAGAAGTGAGGAGGGAGGACCAGCATGGTGGCTCACGCCTGCGATCCCAGGACTTTGAGTGGCTGAGGTGGGTGCATCACCTGAGTTCAGGAGTTTGAGACCAGCCTGACCCACATGGTGAAACCCTGTTTCTACTAAAAATATAAAATTAGCCAGGCATGGTGATGTACATGCCTGGAATCCCAGCTACTTGGAAGGCTGAGGCAGGAGAATCGTTTGAACCGGGGAGGCAGAGGTTGCAGTGAGCCGAGATCGCACCACTGCACTCCAGCCTGGGCAACAGAGCAAGACTCTGTCTTAAAAAAAAAAAAAAAAAAGGTAGAGGAGGGCTGTGGGCAAGGCCTTGAGGTGAGGGAAGTGTTAGTCTGGTAGGAGCTGGGCTGGGCTGGGCTGAGTTGGGCAGAGGGCCCAGCTGCCTGGCCGAGGTGTGGAGCCCAGCATTCTGCCCCGCCCTGACTTGCTTGCCCTGAGGCTCTGTGGGCTGAAAGGCTGGAGAAGACTCATTGGCTGAGGACAGATTGACTCCCCTGTTTTTGTACAGTCCTGTAGGCCCCGCAGCACTTTGGTGACCCATGTGACTAGTTTGTCCTTAAGTGCCCAGCTTCCTGCAGCTTTTTGGGGGGACTCTGGGCAGTGGGCCACTAAGTCACTCCCATTACCACATTCGGCAGCCTGTTTTAGGGGCCCAGGGTGGCAGGTGGCTACTTTGAGTTCAGTTGCCACCTTCTGTAGTGTGTCCTTTGCTGGGGACATTTCCTGGCCTGCTGTTGACCCGGTGGGGTGGGGCTATCTCTGTAGGACCTCCACAAAAAGTACTCATACATCCGGAAGACCAGGCCTGACGGCAACTGTTTCTATCGGGCCTTCGGATTCTCCCACTTGGAGGCGCTGCTGGATGACAGCAAGGAATTGCAGCGGTGAGAAGGGTGGGCACTGGGTACCGAGGCAGGTGGGCGGCTCCCTCCTCCCTGGGAGGGTAGGAGGTGCAGCTCCACCTGGGGCCAGGCGGTGGGCTGGGGTCTGGCCTTGCCAGGCGGGGCAGTGCTGGCTGGGCCCTGGCATCTGGGCTGGTCCAGGAGCCCATGCTGGGCCCGCCTTTCCCTCCCACCCCCAGGTTCAAGGCTGTGTCTGCCAAGAGCAAGGAGGACCTGGTGTCCCAGGGCTTCACCGAGTTCACAATTGAGGATTTCCACAACACGGTGAGCCCTGGGGCCTGTCTCGGGCTGGGCCAGCGTGGAGGGGTTCACCTGGCTGTGATGGGGACCACCCATCTCCCCCACCATCTTGCCCTTTCTCCCTCCGTGGCTGCAGTTCATGGACCTGATCGAGCAGGTGGAGAAGCAGACCTCCGTCGCAGACCTGCTGGCCTCCTTCAATGACCAGAGCACCTCCGACTACCTTGTAGTCTACCTGAGGCTGCTCACCTCGGGCTACCTGCAGCGCGAGAGCAAGTTCTTCGAGCACTTCATCGAGGGTGGGCGGACTGTCAAGGAGTTCTGCCAGCAGGTGCCGTCCCCTCCCCTTTTCTCTCAGCCAGGCCCCGCACCAGGCTGGGGAGTGCAGTGGGTCTGCAGGGCCTGGGGCGGGTACGGCGCGGAGACCGGGGCCTGACCCGCCCCTGTGCCACAGGAGGTGGAGCCCATGTGCAAGGAGAGCGACCACATCCACATCATCGCGCTGGCCCAGGCCCTCAGTGTGTCCATCCAGGTGGAGTACATGGACCGCGGTGAGGGCGGCACCACCAACCCGCACATCTTCCCCGAGGGCTCCGAGCCCAAGGTCTACCTTCTCTACCGGCCTGGACACTACGATATCCTCTACAAATAGGGCTGCTTCTGGCCCGCTGCTGCCCTGCCTGCCCCCTCTGCCAGGCGCTAGACATGTACAGAGGTTTTTTTTTGTGTGTGGTTGTAAATGGTCCTATTTCACCCCCTTTCTGTCACACGACCCCCCCATGTTTTATTAAAGGGGGCGCTGGTGGTGAGCTGTGTGTGCGTGTCCCTGCTCTGCTGCCCGCCTGCCTGCTCTGTCTGCTGCTTGCTCCCCCCAGGTGGGTCCCCCTGCTTTTCACCCATCCACCCCTGAGCTTCCCCAACAGGAGCAGGTTTGAGGGGCCAGGCCTTTTGGAGGCCCCTCCTACTTCCTTGGGTTCTGCTTCCTTCCCTAAGGCCCCACTTTCCTTCTTAGCTGGCTCAGGGGGTTATATGGGATTGTGGAAGTTCCTTGGGAACTTGCCCAGGGTCCCAGGGCCACCCACACTTAACCTGCTCCCTCACAGGCCCCACCTCCACCCTGCTGTCCCCAGCCTGGGCCCCAGACCCCAGCTTCCTGCCCTCTATCGGGGTCTGCATGGTTGGGAGTCCAGGGTGGAGGGGCCTTTGTGAGGCTGGGCCCGGCTCAGGGCAGGTGGAGGAACTGGGCCTCGCACAGGTGCCCGTGCCCCTGGCAGTGCCAGCCTGGTGGGGGAGGGCAGCCTTCTAACCTGTGCGGGGTCCACAGTCCTCAGGTCTTGGCGGGGCTGCTGGTTCTCCACCTCCCCGTCGCCCCCAGGCCTCCTGCCTGTGCCTGCCTTGCACCCCCTCTGCTTGGGCCATGGTGTCTCTGCATTGCCTGCCTTTTTGCCTTCACTTGTTTTCTTCCCTGCCCCCTGCACATTCAGGGGCTCAGCCCCCAGGCTGTGAGCTCCTTGGGGGCAGGCCCTCAATAAATGTGAACTGCTGCTGCCGCCTCCGCCTTCCGCCCGTGCCGCCGTCCGCCTGGCTCACTGAGAGCTCTTGCCAGCCCCTTTCAGCAAAAGCATCTGGCCAGGGACTCCATCCAACACCTGGGCCGCCTCCCTCCCCACAGTCAAAGCTCAGACAGTAGGAGCTGCCACAGGGTGATCTTTATTAGGCTCCTCCGGGCGGGCGCGGAGGGAAAGAAGGGGTGGCCAGGCTGCAGGCTTTGGCGACCTCTCAGAGCTGGGAGCGAGGTCCGCAAGGCGGGTCTGAGGGCAGAGCAGAGTCAGAGGTGTCTGTGGGTGTCCCCGCCCTCCCAGGCTGCCCCATGGTTTCCCGACCTGCTTGGGGGTGAGCGGGCGTTAGTGGGCGGGTTAGTCTAGGGCCTGGGCCACCGCATGGGGCCAGGCCCTGCTTACCAGTCCCGGTCAGGGTGGGCTGCGGGAGCCTCAGGCTGGAAGGCAGAGGACAGTGAGAGCCCATCCCCAGGGTGGACTGGAGACGGGGTGGGCGGTGCGGGGTACATACCCACAGGGAAATAGTGGGGGAGCCGGCTCCGGTAGATATCCTCGTCCTTCCCGTGGAACACGCAGATGATCAGCCGGTCCACCTGCGCCAGAGGCTGGTCAGCCTGGGCCGGGCCACCATGTCTGGCCCCGGGATCCTGTCACTGCCCGCCCAGGTGCAGGCTTTCACCTGCCTGGCCCCGCACCCTTCACGGAAGCTCAGGGCTGTGTCGTCATCCCATCTCGCCACCACCAGGTGCCCTCGCGCAGGAGAGACCGGGATGGAGGGGGCGGGCCTGACCCTGCGCTCTGCACCCTGACTCCCTGGGCACCCTCACTCCTTGGGCGATGACTGGGGCTGGCCAGACTGGTGGGGATGCGGAACCCACCCTCGCCCGGGCCCAGGCCCCACCTTGTCCTTGTGCTGCTCCAGCCACTCGCGAAGCGTGGCCAGCACGACCTCGGCTGCCGCCTCACTGGGGTAGCCTGCGGCGGGTGGGGCAGGAGTGAGTCCTGGGCTCTGGCCCCGCCCCCCGACAGCAGCAGGCCCCGCCCAACCCCCCGTCCGCCCCAGCTGCTCTCGGCGTCTGGGTCCCCCACCGCCCACTCCTGGCCCTTGCCCTTCGTCCAAACCCACTCACCAAACACGCCGGTGGAGATGCAGGGGAACGCCTGGGCGGGGAGGGGTGAGAGGGGTTTGGGACATTGTCACTGCGCCCCGCCTCCCGCCCTCCTCTGCGGACCGCAGCTCACCACCGAGCGGAGCTGGTGCTCCAGCAGCAGGTCCAGGCTGCTCAGGTAGCAGCTGCGGAGCTCGGCAGCCTGGCTGGCGCTGGGCTCTCCGTAGGCCATGGGTCCCACCGTGTGGATGACGTCTGCGGGGTCGACGGGGTCAGACCAGCCGGGACCTATGCCGTCCTCAGCTCCCTCGCTTCCCCCTGCCGGCCCGGGCAGAAGCGGGCAGGAAACCCCTTTCTGGCGAAGCGCTGAGCCTCCTCGGCGAAGGCCCCCCTGGGGGCCCCCTCGAGCCTGAATCGATACACTCACAGCGTCCCGCACCTCCTCCCCATATCCGTATGGGCCTGAGACCCGGGCGCGAGTGTGGGCGCAAAGGCGTTGCCCTTCAGCTCCCTCCCCAGCCTCCACGCACGGTCTCCCCTATCTGCTTTCTGGGTGGTTGGAGGGGCCGGATCTTGGGCCTTAAGGTTAAAAAGGGCCCTTTGAGGAGGTCCCCAGCACTCCTGTGAGGACTGCAACCCTGATGCCCCAGTGACACACAGGCGCCCTGTCTGCGCCCCGCGCCTGGGGGCGCTTCGGGGACTCACATTTGGCGGGCAGCCGATAGCCGCCGGTGATCTTGGCCTTGCCGGTCTCGCAGCTCTGCAGGGTCCGGCACTCGTCGGTGAGCAGGGCGCCGGCGGCCCGGTGGATGCAACCGTCCACTGCGGAGAGGGCGGGTGGGACTGAGCCGGCCTGGCAGAGAAGGCTGCGACCCCAGGCTGAGCACCCGCAGTCCGGAGAAGCCCCTCGGCGGCGCGAGGACCCACGCGGCGCCGCATCCCAACGCCGCGGCCTCAGCCGCTGCCCCCATCCCCACCCGGGGCGTTTCACATCTGGGGGAACCGAGGCGCACAGCGGGGCGGCCCTGGGCCTGGCGGGAAGTGGCGCAGGGAGGCCAGCAGGGGGCGCGCCCGGCCCGCCCTGCTCCTTCCAGGCCGCGCCGCCAGGGCCCAGGCTGGGCGGCTCCGGGAGGCGGGGGCCGCCGCGGCAGGAACTGCCGCCGAAGCCGGGGTGACGGGGAAGCTTCACTCCCCTCCTCGACGCCCCTCTCTAGCCCTGTCTCGCGACCAGCCGCTGCCTCCTCCCGGGCCTCGGCGTTGGTGGGATCCCAAGGACCACCTCCCCGGGCAGCGCCCCACGGGGCGGCGGCAAACCCTAGGACCCATTTTGCGGAGGAGGAAAGAGAGGCCACCTTGTTACAAGGTGATCAGACCCGGAGCCGGGGCCTGGGTCTTCCAGCCGCGCGGGGAGCCGAGCCCGGCAGCCGGGCCGGGTCTCCCGGGGCGCAAACCCCTGCTGATTAATGAGCCGCCTCGTTAGCGCATCCGGCTTAATTGCGGCCCCTCCTGGGCTTGTTTATCCGAGGGCGGCTCCAGGGCCTCGCGAGCGACCCTGGGGACCCGGGCCCAGATAAACAACACGGGCGCAGCGGGAGGCTTGGAGGAAACGCTCCAGCAGCCCAACCTCGCCAGGGCACCGCGTAGGTGAGGCACCGCCTTAGGCAGGCCTGGGTCTAGCCCTGGCTTGCCCCTCATCGGCTGTGAGATCCTGCCTCTTCCCCTCTCTGGCGTCCACTGTCTCGTCTGGAATACTGGGACAGCGACCCTCCCACAGAGGAAAAGACCCCGTGCTGGCCGGGAGGACCCGGCCCATCTGTGGCAGCTCTAATCGCACCCTAGGCCCGTGCCAGGAGCTCCTCAGGCACCAGCTCCCTGGTGCTCAAGGGCGGGCATCAAGAGAGACCATCATTCCCCATTTTACAGATGGACAAACCAAGGGCCTTCTCCTTCCTCATCTCAGCCTCGGCACAGCTCCAGAGATGCCAGCTGGCTCACACCCCTTTCTTTTGCTGTTTTCTCTTATGCCCCAGGGGCACAATTAAGCCTCATTTTGCAACTTCAGTTAGTTAGAGCTGGCACCGGGCAATTTCCCAGAGCGTCCCAGGGATGGGTGGGCAGAGAGGTTAGGGGAACCCTGAGAACGGCTCAGGCCTGGATCCGGACCCCCGCTCCTGTTCTACGCAGGGAGAAAGGCAGCTGCAGCCCGCGGGGAGGCTGAGATGGAGCAAGAAGGCTGGACCAGGAGCAGGCGTCCAGGCTGGAGATGGGCAGCGAGGGTTCGAATGGGGAGCTGTGGCCGGCTGTGGATCTGGGCAGTCTGAGTTCAAATCCCGGCTCTGCCAGCCACAGATGTGAGACCCGGCACATATCATTTAACCTCTCTGGGCCTCAGTTGCTCCATCTAGAAGATGGGATAGTAGCACCCGCCTCAGAGCTCACTGGGCTGTTGGAGGGATTGAGTTAACTTTGGAACATGCTTAAGGCAGTACTTGGCACAAGTGGAGCTGATGTGAGTGTATCCTGTTACTAACAACAGTGTGACAGCGTGGGCATGCTCGGGTGTGTGAACACCAGCGTGATGGGAGGGGTGTGCGCAGGGTATTCACAGAGTGTGGGGTTGAGCGCAGGGGCCTGTCTGAGCCTGCTCTCCTAGGAGCCTCCCAGCCCTGCCCTGATGGCCTCAACCACCTGGCACCCAGCTGCTCGCTGTCACTGGGTGCTAACCGCCCTGCAGGCGACCTTGGCCAGCTGTGGGGGCCCTGCGGAAGTGGAGCTCCGTATTCAGGGATTTAATGTTTCCTGTGGAAGTGGACAACGGGCCTGCAGCCAGGCCTTTAGGGCTGACCTGGGGGCACAAGGGAGGTGGAGGGAGTTTGAATCGATGCTGGAGAGGCTCAGGCCGGATGCCCCCTGCCTCACTGCCAGCAATTCCAGAACAGCGCCCGCCCGGCCAGGTGGTGACTCTGCAGGTGCCCCAGGGAGGGGCTCCCCTAAAGCAGAGATGACAGACAGGTCATTATCGGCCCATGGCTGCCCACCCTCATCTCAACAAGCGAGAGCGCAGCCTGGCCCTCCTGCCTGCGTGCCCCTCCCTGTCCACACACTGGCCTCTCGCTCTCTCCCCAGGAAGTACAGAGGGGAACCCCCACCCCACCCTGCTGTTCTTAGCCAAGGGCCCACAGGGCCCCTCCCACACACACTCCCAGAACCCCCTTAGCTCTGCCCTCCAGGCCTGTCCTGGCTCTTACTAGGTCCTAGAGACTCAAGCTTCCTGATGGCCCAACCAGCGGAGATGCCCTCCTTCCCTCTTTCCTCTTCCCACTGCACCCCAAGGCAGCTGGAAAAGACCAGCAGCACTGGTCACTGGGGCTGCCTGGTGGAAGGTGGGATCTTCCCAGCTCCCGGGAGCTAAGCAGCCCTCAGTCTCCTCTCCAGGCCCCTCAGCCACCAAAACAAACCTCCAGCCTCCAGCTCATCCTCCATCCCAAGTCAGCAGAAGACCTAGCGGGGCCCTCTTGAGATGCTTCTCCACCAGGTCAAAGGTGAAGCCTTCCTCCACCTGACTAGAAGATGGCCCCCGAGGCCCCCCTCCCCCTGCAATCTCTTCCTCCCTCCTCTACCTTTAAGCTTCCCTCGTCCGGCACCTTCACATCAGCCCTGTCTCACTCCGACGCCCAGGCGGGAGTGCAGTGGTGTGATCTTGGCTCACTGTAACCTCTGCCTCTCGGTTTCAAGTGATTCTTGTGCCTCAGCCTCCCAAGGAGCTAGGATCACAGGTGCACACCACCACGTCTGGCTAATTTTTTGTATTTTTGGTAGAGACAAGGTTTCACCATGTTGGTCAGGCTAGTCTCGAACTCCTGATCTCAAATGATCCACCTGCCTTGGCCTCCCAAAGTGCTGGGATTATAGGCATGAGCCTGTTTTGTTTTGTTTTTGGAGACAGAGTCTTGCTCCGTCACCAGGCTGGAGTGCAGTGGTGTGATCTTGGCTCACTGCAACCTCTGCCTCCTGGGTTCAAGCAATTCTCCTGCCTCAGCCTCTCAAGTAGCTGGGACTACAGGCGCCCACCACCATGCCCGGCTAATTTTTGTATTTTTAGTAGAGATGGGGTTTCACCATGTTGGCCAGGATGGTCTTGATCTCTTGACCTTGTGATCCACCCGCCTCGGCCTCCCAAAGTGCTGGGATGACAGGCGTGAGTCATGGCACCCGGTTGAGCCTGTTTTTTTTGAGACAGGCTTTTGCTGTTGCCCCGGCTCAGCCTTCTAAGTAGCTGGTATGACTCACCCCCACCCCGTGCCCTTTGTCAGCCCTCTTGTTGGGTAAGCGCCTGCACAGTGATTTATATCCACTGTCTTATTTTTTTCCTGCTTATAGAAGAAGAAACTGAGGCACAGAGAGGGAAACGTGCCCAGCAGCTGGAAGGCTGGGCTCCCAACCTAGGCGGCTCTGCTTCCTCTGGGACCCTAAGAGGGCCTCACCCTGAAGCACTCTGGCCGACTGGCTCAAATGGCCTGTTCACGCTCTTGGGGAGGCGATGTCTCCCACACTGGCACGTCCCCTCCCGGCAGAGGGGCTGCCCGGGGGCCTCTTGCTCCTCAGTGTTCTGAGACCATTGTCTTTCTGGACTGTGGCTGCCCCCACAGCTGACAGCTCCTCCATTCAGCGGGCCCTTCCCTGTCCCCTTCCTCAAGCCACTCCTCAGATGTCACCTGGGCCCTGTCTGCCCTCACCTGAGCCCTGAGGAGCCTCTCTCTGCCCCCGCCCTGGCCTCTGAGTAGCCCCTGGCCCTCCGCCCCATCTCAGGCGCCTCCCTGCTTCGCAGGGGTAAACCCCGGCCTGCCAGCCTCCGCAGTCCCACACTCAGACCCCAGCCTCTCTGCGCCTCCCATGGAAGGACGCTAAGGAAGGAAGGAAGGCTGGGCCAAGTGATTGTGGCCCTGGGCATTCCTGGGGCAGAAGAGGGCACCAGGAATGGGCAGGCGGGGCTGGAGCCAGGCCATCCTTAGAGCCAGCAGAGGCGGAAGGCAGCCAGGCTCCAGTGAGGCCATCCGCCAAGGCGCTTAGGATGAGTTGGCCGCTATTTAGGGTGCTGTAATATTCATGAAGGGAAGATTAGATATTTAAATTTATTCAGCAATAAATGCGTCTCAGTGGGGGAGCATTCCTCATGCTAAACAAACAAGCAGGCAGGGGCTAATTAATTATTTATGGGAACAAGAGGAGGCCTGCGCCCAAAGGACCAGGAGGGCAGCGGTGCCCCTGCTGAGGGCAGGGCACCCCAACCTGCAGGCCTGGACCTGCTCCTGGTCTCTCTGTGCCATCGCTTCCCCCACCGTCCTGTGGGGCTGGTCGACAGTATGCTCTCTTTGGGATTTTTCTTCCCAGAATTCTTGACCATCAGATTGCTGGTGGTTTGGGGCAAATCACTTAACCTCTCTGAATCTCAGAGACCTGGCCTCTAGAGAGTGCTGGGGGCTGGGCGGGGTGGCTCATGCCTGTAATCTCAGCACTTTGGGAGGCTGAGGTGGGAGGATCACTTGACCTCAGGAGAGTCAGATTAGCCTGGACAACATAGTGAGACCCCATCTCAAAAAAAAAAAAAAAAAAAAAAGAAAAAAGAGTGGTGGGGGAAGGGAGATTATGTTGGGAGGTGTCCAGGGGGTGGGGGACCGAGGGCCCGGGGTTAAGCAGCTTGTCCAAGGTCCCACAGTTAGAGGAGGAGCAGGAACTAAGACCCGCATGATGGTGATGATGGTGATTATTTTTTGATACAGAGTTTCACGCTTGCTGCCCAGGATGGACTGCAGTGGTGTAATCTCAGCTCACCACAAGCTCTGCCTCCCGGGTTCAAGTGATTCTTCTGCCTCAGCCTCACGAGTAGCTGGGATTACAGGCATGTGCCACCACACCTGACTAATTTTGTATTTTTAGTAAAGACAGGGTTTCTCCATGTTGGTCAGGCTGGTCTTGAACTCCTGACCTCGTGATTCACCCACCTCAGCCTCCCAAAGTGCTAGGATTACAGGTGTGAGCCTACAGAGAAACTGCACCTGGCTGATTATTACCATTTTTTAAGACAGTCTCTGTCACCCAGGCTGGAGTGCAGTGACACGATCTCGGCTCACTGCAACCTCTGCCTCCTGGGTTCAAGTGATTCTCCTGCCTCATTCTCCTGAGTAGATGAGACTGCAGGCACGTGCCACCACGCCCGGCAAACTTTTTGTATTTTTAGTAGAGATGGGGTTTGACTGTGTTAGCCAGGATGGTCTCGATCTCCTGACCTTGTGATCCGCCCGCCTTGGCCTCCCAAAGTGCTGGGATTATAGCAGTGAGCTACCACGCCTGGCCAAGATCCACATTTTTTTTTTTTTTTTTTTTGAGACGGAGTTTCGCTCTTGTTACCCAGGCTGGAGTACAATGGCGCGATCTCGGCTCACCGCAACCTCCGCCTCCTGGGTTGAGGCAATTCTCCTGCCTCAGCCTCCTGAGTAGCTGGGATTACAGGCACGCGCCACCTTGCCCAGCTAATTTTTTGTAGTTTTTTAGTAGAGACGGGGTTTCACCATGTTGACCAGGATGGTCTCGATCTCTTGACCTCGTGATCCACCCACCTCGGCCTCCCAAAGTGCTGGGATTACAGGCTTGAGCCACCGCGCCCGGCCAAGATCCACATTATTAACCCTCATCTTACGGAAGTAGTGATAGGCTCAGAGAGGCAAAGCCATTTTCCCAGAGCCACACAGCAAAATGTAAGGCCTTGCCTGGACAGCTCTTGCTGCTGCCCCTGACCTTCCTAGACTCCTGTGGGCCCCAAGAGCAGGGAAGTGAGCAGGAAGGGGCCTGGGCCGGGTTGTGAGGGTGAGCAGGGCCTGGGCTGGCTGGGTCTCTGGGCTGCTGGTTTCCAGTCTGCTCCATGACTGCAGTGTCTGGCCCTGCGCCTCAAGTGCCAAGTCTCATGCCTCTGGCTCAACCTCACACCTTTGAAATGAGCTTGCAGGGGCGATGTGGGGGCATCCCCTTTTACAAACGGGAGGCTGAGGCTCAGCTATGGACTTCAGGCAGGGGATTCCTTTGCCCGTCATGCTCTCGGGGGACCTTGTACCCCAGGATGAGCCGCACTGCTAGGGTGGAGATGTCCTTGAGAAGGCAGGCAGGAGGGGCTGGGGAGAGAGGGCCTTGGGGAGGCAGCGGTGTGAGCTGGGGTGGGGGAGGGGTGTGCCTCCCCTCCAGCCCAAGGAGGCACAGGGGTCTGGGGTCCGGGAACCACTCCCGCCTAGACGGGCTGAGCACAGCAGGGAGGGTACTGGCAGCTGAGCCTTGGTGGGGCCCATGCTGGTTTCCCTCTCCGGGGGAGGGCTACAGAAATACCCAATGCCAAGGCAGAAGGGCCAGGCTCCCTGGGAAATGGGGGAAACTGAGTCCTGAGAGAGTACCAACTACATCAAGGACAGACATTGGAGCTGCTGTCCCAGGCTCCCAACCCTGCAGAGGGAAGGTCTGCCCACAAAGCCTGGGTAAGTGACCCACCCAAGGGTCTTGCCCTCTCTTCCTTTCCAGCCCATTCCTCACTCTCTACCCCTGGCTTCTCTTCAAGTCCTAGGCCAAAACCCTCAGTAATATCCCACTGCCAGGACCATCTTCGCCTCAGTTCACACCTCCTGATCGCCCATTCAATCAACAAACCCTCGCCGGCCCCGGCTGCGGCTTGGGTTCAGCCCAGCGCGGGTGCAGAGCCCATCCTCACCAGGCCCCACCCTCTCGGTGCCAAGGCGGGTGGGTGCCCCAGGGAGAAGATGGATGGACGACAGCTCTGTGATGTGATCTGAAATTCATTACGGGGTGAGATCAGCTCCTTAAATGGGGATTTGAAAACATTAGGGCTTCATTATGTACACAACGGCAGTGCCTCATTCATCATGCAAAAATCACTCCCGTTATTAAAAATCCCTGTGGCAGCTGCATGCAGGGGCTTCGTGGCATCGTGCCTGTGGGGGGCGGAGCAGGAGCCCCACTAGCTGCCTGGCCAAAGCTGTGGCCACGGGACAGGGGCCCAGTCCCAGTGTCCCTTTCACACAGCAGGGCCAGCTGCAGGGTGGGGTGAGAAGTAAGGTTCAGCTCCGGGAACTTGGTGCCTCAGTTTCTTCATCTGCAAAATGGAGATGCTAATGGAGCCTCCCTTAGGGCTGGGTGAGGGTGTGTGAGATTTTGCTGGGAGAGGTTCAGAGGGCGCTGGTGGCCACATTGTGAGTACTGAGAACGCCTGGCTGCTGTTGCCACCATCATCACCAACTGGGGTCAGGCAGGGGCGGCAGGGAAGCCTGGGGCCTTTCCTTGGGGAAGGGCATGAGCCACCTGCTCCTAAAACCTCCCATGGCTCCCAAGGGTACATAGAAGAAAATCCTCAACTCCAGCGAGGCTTTCAAGGACTCTCTGGGGCTCCCTGCCACTGCCCCCTCAGATGAATTCCCTACCTCCTGCATTCCTCCTACTGGCTCCAAAATCTGCACTATTCAAAAAATGCAGGCGAGGCCTGGGGGGTGGCATTCTACGTGCCGGCCCTGTGCAAGACCAGGCCTCCCGTGGCCTCAGTTCTAGGGACAGGACATGCGGTTCTAAGTCATGGCAGTGGTGAAAAAGGAGAAGGGGAAGACGAAGCTGGACAGGAGGGAGGCGGGAGGGGTGGGCGCCGTTCAGCGGGTGAGGAGGCCCATTGGAGGAGGCGGCATTTGAGCAGAGCCCTGAGTGATGAGAGAGAACTGGCTTTGGAAGGAGATGGGGAGGAGAGTCGGGGGTGAGCCAGGGCAGAGAGCTCAGGAAGGCAGAGCCCTGCGGCGGGAACAGGCCGGCAGGTGAAGCTGGGAGGAGCACCGCCTCTCCAGGCTCCTGGGTGGTGAGGAATCAGTAGTTGGGAATTGATTCCAGCGGGGTGGGAAGTTTCCAGCAGGGGAGGGAGGTGTTCTGATTTGGCATCTGGGTGCCCTTCTGTTCCCTCTTCCTGGCATGCCCTTCCCTTCTATGCTGAAGCACAGCCTCCACCCCTGCCCTTTGCCAGACAGCCCTAGGCCCCACACCCTGCACACCCAACACCCACCAGACTGGCACAGGGACAGGTGCGGTGCTGCCGAGCCCCTCCGACCACCTGCTTCTTCTGAGCTCAGCCCAGCCAGGGAGGGGTGGGATGCACACAGCCCAGCCTCCAGAGGGCCAAGGCCGGCCACAGGCCACGGAGGCTATGTTATCTGCTCTTGGAGCAAGGCCACGGCTAATCGGAGCGGCCGGAGCTGAGCCTTTTCCCAGCGGCCGTGGGAAGCAATCACGGATTAGCAGCCGCAGGGCGATGGGAGATAGTGCCGGAGCAGGGCGGGGAGCGCCTGCCGGCGGGGCAGGGAGCACAGGCTGAATACTTATCCGCCTGAGCGAATCCTCCTGGGCCTGCCGGTCAAGGGACAGAGAGCACCAGAGCCCGAGAGGAATGACAGGAGAAGGAAGAGGGAGCCAGAGAGAGGCAGAGGGTAGAGGGAGAAATGGAGAAAACGAGGGAGAGAGGGAGATGGTAAGGGAGATACCAAGGGAGAGGGGCAGGGTTGGGGGGAGGGTGCTCGGCTGGCCCCCAGGGTCCCAGCATGTGTGTGAGGAGCCTCTGAGCAGGCCAGGGAATCTATGGTGGGGGCCTGGGGAGAGGCGAGAGGTGCACCCACACACACACAGGCGCCCAGGGTTGGCACAGGGCTGGGAGGGGTGTCCACATGGCAGGCTTCATTAAACAGAGCAGAGTGGAGGGGGTGCCCTGACATGGGAAGGCGAAACTAGGCGGGAGGGTTGCGGCAGGAGGGCAGAGGGGCACTCAGGCCAGACGCAGCATGTGCAAAGGCCCGGTGCCCAGGAAGAGAGTGAGGGAAGCCCAGCCACCCTTGCTTCTGCTGGACAGGAAGCAGCTGGGGTAGGCCGGGCGCGGTGGCTCACGCCTGTAATCCCAGCACTTTGGGAGGCTGAGGCAGGTGGATCACGAGGTCAAGAGATCGAGACCATCCTGGCCAACATGATGAAACCCCGTCTCTACTAAAAATATAAAAATTAGCTGGGCATGGTGGCGTGCGCCTGTAGTCCCAGCTACTTGGAAGGCTGAGGCAGGAGAATTGCTTGAACCCAGGAGGTGGAGGTTGCAGTGAGCCAAGATTGCGCCATTGCACTCCAGCCTGGCGCCTGGTGATGGAGCGAGACTCTGTCT
>NW_016107924.1:223800-225326 GCF_001604975.1 Cebus imitator | reverse complement strand
ACACACACACACACACACACACACTCACGGGCTTGCCCTGTGGGCACAGGGTGCAGGGGTGCCCAGGGTGAAAGGCATTGGGGGCAGGGGCAGCTGCACCCACACGAGGTGGACCCTGCAGTTTGGGTGGGGTCACTGACCTCAGGAAGGCCCAGGGCAGAGGGTGGGGAGGATGGGGTTCCATCTGCACCCTGCCCACCTGCCAGGGACCTGCCTGACCCTCTCCTGCCCACCCCAGGAGCTGACCCTTTGGGGCGCTGACCAGGCCAGAGTAGAGATGGCGGCCACGCAGGCAGAGGAAGGCGGCCCTGAATTAATCTGTCACTAAAGCTTGGCCATGGCAGGCGCAGTCATGATTTAGATGAATAATTGAAACGCTCCGATACATTTATTATCCCTTTAGTGCAAAAGTGGCAGAGAAAGACGAGGGGTAATTGAAAAAGAGCGCACAAATCTCCCTGAGAAAGCCGGCTCCTTATCGCCAAGTAAACATTTCAGTCCTAATAAACAGGAGAGACACGCGTCAGGGCCCCGTCGATTCCCATCCTGATTTAGGACCTGCCTCCCTTCTTACCATACAATAGGAGAGTGTTTTAAAAAATGTTTTTATTGAGCCAGTAAAAGCTTTCCAGGAGGAAGGTGGGAGAGAGGAGGGGGCCTGGCAGACACCAGGCCAAAGGGTCCGTTGGGGAGGTTGGTGGCTGCCCAAGCCCATCAAGCCTCTCTGAAGCAGACACAGGCCCTCTCCCTGGGGGGCCTCCATCCTGCTCTACCTGCAGAACTCCTATTCAGACTTCAGGAGCCAAGTCAAATGCTCCCTCTGCTGGGAAGCCTCCTACCAAACCAGGTCTCCCTGAAGGCAGAGCCAAGTCCTGAGTCCCAGCATTTGGCATAGCTCCCCCAACTCAAGAGTGTGCCCCAGGAAGGAATGGGGAGTTCGGGGACTTGCCCGGGACTCACTGAGTTACCAGCGCCATCTAGTTTGGTTTCAGGGCCTGGCGGGTGAGTCCGGGCCCAGAGTGAGGCAGGCACCCTCTTTTTTTTTTTTTTAATCAGAACTCTTGAGCCACAGGTTAAGTCCCTTTAGCCTAGTAACCTCTGGGGGCTCTCACTGTATTGGGGGTGCCTGGGAGACTCCCTTCCCTGCTCCCCAGATTCCAGCCCTCTCCTGCTCCAAATCAATACACATCTGCCATAAAAACAGTGGGCTTAGGCCCCAAAGCCCTGCAGGCCAGCCCAAGCCCTGGCTTCTGAGCCCCAGCTGTGCCAGCCCCTCCTGGCAGAACTCCATGCCACCACACACTCCAGGAAGTTGGGCAGGGTATTGGCTGGGGTGTTGGTTGGGGTGTCAGCTGGCATGTTGACTGGGGTGTTTGTTGGTTGGGGTATTGGCCAGGGTGTTGGTCAGGGGTCAGGGTGTTGGGGTGTTGACTGGGGTGTTGGCTGGGGCATTGGTTGGGGTGTTGGTTGGGGTGTTGGCTGGGATGTTGGTTGGGGTGATGGCTGGGGTGTTGGTTGGGGCGTTG
>NW_016107924.1:203373-223559 GCF_001604975.1 Cebus imitator | reverse complement strand
ATTGGTTGGGGTGTTGGTTGGGGTGATGGCTGGGGTGTTGGTTGGGGTGTTGGCTGGGGTGTTGGTTGGGGTGTTGGCTGGGGTATTGGTTGGGGTGATGGCTGGGGTGTTGGGGTATTGGCTGGGATGCTGGTTGGGATGTTGGCTGGGATGCTGGTTGGGGTGATGGCTGGGGTGTTGGTTGGGGTGATGGCTGGGGAATTGGTTGGGGTGTTGGCTGGCATGTTGATTGGGGTGTTTGTTGGTTGGGGTATTGTCCAGGGTGTTGGTCAGGGGTCAGGGTGTTGGCTGGGGCATTGGTTGGGTTGTTGGCTGGGATGTTGGTTGGGGTGATGGCTGGGGCATTGGTTGGGGTGTTGGCTGGGATGTTGGTTGGGGTTATGGCTGGGGTGTTGGGGTGTTGGCTGGGATGCTGGTTGGGGTGTTGGCTGGGGTGTTGGCTTGTGTGTTGGTTGGGGTATTGCTTGGAGTGTTGGCTGGCATGTTGATTGGGGTGTTGGTTGGTTGGGGTGTTGGCCAGGGTGTTGGTTGTGGTGTTGGTTGGGGTGTTGAGTGTTGGCTGGGGTGTTGGCTGTTGGTGTGTTGGCTGGGGTGTTGGTTGGGGAGTTGGCTGGCATGTTGATTGGGGTGTTGGATGGGGTGTTGGCTAGCATGTTGCCTGGCATGTTGGTTGGGGTGTTGGTTGGTTGCCTGGCAGGCTGGCAGTCCCTGGAATGAGAGGATGGGATGGGGGGTGCTGGACTGAGAGCTGTGTCCTTAGCTCTCAGTTTAGGGCAGGCACATAGAGGGTGCCACTCAGCGCACTGCAGATGTTAATTATTTACTGCAGAGCAGGAAGCTCTTCCAGAGGCCCAGAATCTCCCAGAACCCTGTCCTCAGGGAGAGTCCATTCCAGTGGGGAGGAAGGCAATGAAGAACAAACACAAAACATAAGTGGGGACCAGGGCTGTGGGACGAAGACATGGAGCAGGGGGTACGTCAGGGTGCCAGGCAGCATGGCCAGGGCAGGCAAGAAGGCCCTTGTGCTTTTTGGAACAATGGGTGGGTGGTCATGGGAGGGGAGTGGGTAGAAGACTGAACCCCTGTAGGAAGGATGTCAAGGGACATCACAGGAAGATGGGTGTGTCTGGGCAGAGTCAGGTGGGGTCTAACTTGGGCAGGTAGGGGATTAGGGCTGGGTGGACGCAAAGGATGGTGGAGGAGTAAGGGTACAGGGGAGGGCAGATCACCTCCGGGGCCCAGGCTGGGCTCCATTCCAGGCCCAGGCTCGTCCCTAACACAGCCCCCTCCCTGCCACCTCCACTGTGTTCCCATCACATTAGCAGAGTGACAGTCCCAGCAAGCGCTGGCGGCGGCTCCATAAATCTCAGCCTGTGTTAAAAGGCTAGACTCTGGGCCCACTTCCTCTGGGCACCCGCCCCGTCCATCTCTGTGTCAGTCAGGTTGTGCTAGATGCCTGTGCCAGCCGCTCCTCACCCCTAAATGCTGGCAGGGGAACCAGAATGACCGTGACCCTGAGTGGCCAGGGCAGGGCCCCTCCACTTCCCAGAATGAGGTCACAGGCCATCTGTGAGCCAGTCCTGGGTGTGCCAAAACGTCTGTGGTTTCCCCTGCTGCCCGTGGGAAAGTCCTTTGCTTAACGCGTAGGGTCATTCCTACCTTTACCTGTAATTCATTCATTCAATCAACTTTTGTCATTTTTGAGACAGAGTCTTGCTCTGTGGTGATGTGATCTCAGCTCATTGCAGACTCCACTTACCAGGTTCAAGCGATTCTCCTGCCTCAGCCTCCAGAGTAGCTGGGATTACAGGCATGCACCACCACACCTGGCTAATTTTCATATTTTTAGTAGAGACAGGGTTTCGCCATGTTGGCCAGGCTGGTCTTGAACTCCTGACCTCAGGTGATCTGCCTGCCTCTGCCTCCCAAAGTGCTGAGATTACAGGCGTGAGCCACCGCGCCCTGTCCCTTGTTTGTTTTTTGAGACAGAGTCTAACTCTGTCGCCCAGGCTGGAGTGCAGTGGCACAATCACAGCTCACTGTGATTGGGAGTGAGGTGGGAGGATCACTGAGGTGGAAATACAGGCGCATGAGCTGCCACACCTAGCTAATTTTTTTTTGTTTGTAGAGATGGGGTCTTATTATGTTCCCCAAGTTGGTCTTAAATTCCTGGGCTCAAGGAAGCCTCCTGCCTCAGCCTCCCCAAGTGCTACGGTTACAGGCTGGGATTACAAACATTTATTGAGCACTTATTATAAGTGCCAGCCCCAGTTCTGGGTGCAAGAGATGCCGTCTTTCATTTTCGGGGGACAGAAGACAAGGAATACAATATGTAAGTAAATTATACAGCACGTTAGAAGGAGATAGGTGCTCAGAAAAATGAAAACCGGAGCAGGGTGGGGGCTGGGGGAGTGCCAGCATGGGGCAGGGAAGGCAGCTGCAATTTCAGCTAGGGGCCAGGGCGGGCCCCTGGGAGATGGCATTCAAGTGAAGGCTTGTGGGAGTGCAGGGAGCAGCCGAGCGGACATCTGGAGCAGGAGTAGCGGGGGCAGAAGGAACTGCAGCGCAGAGGCCCAGAGGCAGGAGTGCGCGGGGCCTGTCCGGGGAGGCTGGGGTGGCTGGAGCTGAGGGGGAGGGTGGCAGTGTGGAGGTGACTGTGAGAGGTGGCTGGGACCTGAGAGACCATGGAAAGGACCTTGGCCTAGGCCTTGAGTGAGATGAGAGCCCAGGCAGGGTCGTGGGCAGAAGATACTTGATGAGCTGATGGGTTGAGAGGCCCATCCCCGTGTGACCTTTGTCTTCCTGAACTGAGTGGCTAAAGATCTTGCTCCTCGCGGGTTCTCTGGGCTCCTGGGCCATCTCCCGTCTCCCCACCACTTGGCCGGACTCCAGTCATTTCCCGAGTCAGCCTCCCTAAATTCCCCTCCCTGTCTTCTGCTTCCAGGCCTTTGCCGCGCTGTTCCCTCTGCCTGGGACACCCTTCCCAGCAGTCTTCACCAGGCTCATACCTACCCATCCTTTGGATTGCAGTGGAGGTGTCACCTCCTTCTAGAAGCCTCCCTGATGTTCCCAGGTGGGGGCGAGCACTCCTCACCAAGCTTCTATGGTGCCACCCCCACTCTCACTGCCACACCCATACCACAGCTCACCATGTGTCATGGTGGTGCCCTCATCTGCACTATGAGCTCAGGGGACAGGGACCAGGCCCATCTGTGCCCAGGAGTACCTGTCCCGGCACCCAGCTCAGGGCCCAGCACACAGCGGTGATAAAGGAACGGAGGAAGGACGGGGTGCTGCGGGTAGGACGCGCAGGGGTTGGGTCTGCAAAGTGTCCTCCAAAAGGACAGGCTTTGGAAGGCAGTCTTAGGTGACCTGTCCTCAGGCCGACAGTCCCCAGCAAAGCCCCTCATTCTATGAGTCCTCCAGGGAGCTGTGACCTCCATGGGGACAGCTAGAGGAGAAAGGGGAGGAGGGAAAACATCTCAGCCACAAACAGACCCCCACCCCGCATCCTGGCTGGCCAGCGACAGCTCTTAACTCTGCTCTTATTTATTCCTGACCTTCGTGCCCCTTTTATTTTTCCCCCTTTTAAAACCTGGCCTGGGCCCCGCCACCGCTGCTGTAAACACGGCCCCCGGGATTTATCCGACGGCACATTAACCCCTGGCCCCTGGCTCACCAATCATTCTGCTGCCTGTGCAGACAGCGGGCAGCCCGGCCAGCTGAGGGGCTGAGGGGCTGGGGTGGTCTGCCCAGGGTGGGCTGGCCGTGGAGGCAGGCGCTGGGGGGAGAGGGACACACCCCCACTTGGTACCTGTGACCTGGGCCTGTATCCCTGGTGGCCGGGTCCACCCTGACCTCCGACCTCCTGCCTGCCTGGCCCTGCCAGAACCCCTGCTCCGTGGGGTTTGTTAACAAGGGCAAACACAGCAGCATCCCAGGACTGAGAGCTGGCGGCTCCCTCCCTGCCTTTCCAAGACCTGTCCTGGCTGCAGAGCCCGAGGTCCAAGGGCAGGGCAGAGATGATCATTTTGCCCTCACAGTTGGGGAAACTGAAGCCAAGAGGGACAGAGCTACCCAAGACCACGGGGGGATCAAGGGCAGGGCCGGGCTTTTCCCACCGCACTTGCGGCCCACACCCAGTTACAGAGCAGGAGGTTTGCATTCAGAGGGGCGGGAAGCTGGCTCGGGGTGCCTGGTGGTGAGGGTGGCAGGCCTGACATCCAGGTCTCTAGCTCTAGGGGAGGGAGTCACCCTGTGAGGATAGCGGGGAATGTGGATGGCAGTGATCTGGGCACCGAGGTCGAGGGGTAGGGGAGATGCCAGCCCCACCCCCACTCCCACCAAGACAGAAGGTCCACTCACCTCCACCGCCTCCGAGCAGGGAGCTGTTGGCTGCAAGAGAGACAGAGAAAGGCCGATCAGTGGGGAAGGGGCTGGGGTGGGAGTATCAGTCTTGAGGGGAGGGCGAGGTCGAGATGGAGTGTGGGCTGCCAGGGGGGTCTTCAGCCTCAGGACACAGGGTCTCCCCAGTCCTCTGGGGCAGTGGTAGATGATGGGGAGAGGGAGGAGGTTCCTCACGGGCTTGGGGTTTGTAGGGTGGCAGGGGTGGGGACACAGGAGAGTTACTAGGGCCTCCTGCCTGCTCTCCCGGACACAAAAGCATGGGGGGTCCAGAGAGGCAGCTGGCCTGCACCACGGCCATTTCATTCCTTCACTCTTTCGCCCACAGAATCTCCTGAGGCTGGTCAGCACCAGGCCTGGTGCAGAGAGGTGGAGACGATGGCACAGGTCCCTGTCCCCAGGGCTCACAGCTTCCAGCAAGACACAGCCTTGAAGCCACTAGGAAGCAAACTGTACCTCTGCAACCCGGCTAAGCACCACCCAGGGCCGGGGCGGGAGGGCTGAGAACAAGGACCCTCACTGGGGGTGTGGGCGTGGTCGTGGGCATGGATGGGGGCACCTAGCCACGAGAGGGACAAGGCAAGCCAGGTAAGGGGCCTGGAGCACCACCACTGGAGCCAAAGCCAGACCAACAGCAGGTGACTGGGGCCACATGGCCTCATGCCTCAGTTTCCCCATGTGGGAGAACAGCCCCACCTTGCCGGCTGATGTGAAGGTCAATGGAGAGGGATCCTCAGTCTGGGCCCTGCTGCAGGAAGGCCTGGGTCCCCGCCCCCTCCTTGGACTAGGGGTGGGGCTGCCAGGCAGAGCTGGACTGACGGCTGTGTGACTGCCACTTTCCTGCACAGTCCTGTCCCTCTCAGTCTGCCCGGTCGGTGACCCCCCATACCATGCAGCTGACACGGGGGCAAATTGAGGCTGGGAGCCCCCCTCTGCGGGAATGCCAGGGCCGTGCAGGCCGGCGCCGCCCCCAGCCTGGGCTCCAGCTCCCGCCAGCAGCCTTCGTCCGTGGAAACTGCCAGAGCTCATCAGGGAAAGCGGCGGGCGACGCCAGGCAGGTGCTGCCCAGGCCCAGATGCTGCCCAGGTGGGAGGCCAGCTGCGCCTGCCCCTCTGCCCGGGAGTCCTGGCTCCCAGGCAGGGCCTTCAGCTCCGCAAGTAGCTCTGCCCGCCCCCCGCCTGCCCAGCCTGTCGCAGCCCTTTCTGTAGGAAGGCGGTGGTGGGGGGCACAAGCCGGGCTGGGCCGGCCAGGCTGCAGGCCCCCGATGCCGTGAGGACGGCGTGGACGCTGCTAAGTGGTGTCGGCTCCGAGTGGCTGGTCTCCCACAGCTGACAGCTCTTCGCTTGGGGAATAATTAATTCCACAGCCTGAAAACCCAGGGCTGCAAGTTGCCACGTTACTTGCGAGATTAATACAAGCAGCTAATTAAGATGGAGAGGCGAGGAGCGGCTGGGCGCTCCCAGAGCAGGGGTGGGGGCCTTGGGAAGTGAGGGGGAGGTGGGCCGAGCGGTGCCAGGGAGGCAGTGGGCGCAGGAGCCGGAGCCAGAGGGAGGGCAGGGAGCCGGGCCACGATGGGGCGCCAGGCTGGCCCGGGGCAGGCCCCCCGGTGGCTCTGGGTAGGGCTTGTACCACGAATGCACATTTCTTCTGTTTTTGTTTTTTTTGAGATGGAGTCTGGCTCTGTCGCCCAGGCTGGAGTGCAGTGGCAGGATCATGGCTCACTGCTACCTCCGCCTCCCAGGTTCAAGCGATTCTCCCACATCAGCCTCCCAAGTAGCTGGGATTACAGGTGCCTACCACCAGAGCCAGCTAAGCTTTTGTATTTTCGGTAGGGACGAGGTTTCGCCATGTTGGTCAGGCTGATCTCAAATGATCTGCCCGCCATGGCCTCCCAAAGTGCTAGCATTACAGGTGTGAGCCACGGCGCCTGGCCACGAATGTGCATTTCTGCTCACCAAAGACTGCTTGCTCGGTGTAGGCTGGACGCTGGGCACAGATGGGCCCATTTATTACAACAAAGCCACAAGGGAGGTGCAATGGTTCCCACTTTAAAGAGAAGGAGACTGAGGCTCAGGGAGCTTGAGTCATGGAGTGACGATAGCAAAATTGGGACAGGGTCTGACTCCAAAGCCAAGCCACAAAGCCAGTTGACCCCTAGGGAGGCTGCCTGAGGTATGGTCAGAGGGACCACCTTCCCCTGGCCAGGGGTGGGGCCTGCCTTCTGGAAACCAGGCAGAACACCCCACAGGCCCCAGATGCAAGCTCCACCCACTCCCCACCCAGCAGGTCTGGCTGTAGAGGTGAGGGCCGGGCGTCTGGGCAGTGCCACCCCAGAGCCAGCGAGGGAGGAGGGGGGCATCTCAGGTCACGGTCCAGCTCCAGGCCCCTCAGCCTGGGCAGTCCTGGTGCCTGTCGGCAGCTGCCCTCCTTGGCCTCTCCCCACCTCCCCCCATCACCTCTCTCTCTTAATTAACACCGGCCACAAATGAGCTGGCTCCCGCTCAGAGAGGGCACTGTGCCAAATAGGCTGGCAGTGAGCCACGAAGGGGTAGCAGGGGAGGGTGCTGGCCTGCCGTTCTGCAGGCCCTGTGGGAAGGTGATGCCGTCCCCTGCCCACCTGGCACCCCCAAACTCCACTGTGTGTGGCCTTGCCCTGGCAAGGTGAGTGGGTGAACTGACCCGATGCCCACTGGCCAGAGCTTGAGGAGGGAGGTGGGTAGGGGCAGAGGGAAGCCTTCGTTGGGTGGAGCTGGGGGAGGCCAGGAGGTGTGATTGGCCACAGGTGGGAGAGGACGGCTTCGGCCAGCATGGGGGCTCAGACTCGGCTGCACAGAGGACCTGGTCCTGGGCCTGACCCATGCCCAGTGGGTGCCCTGGGAGGTCAGTCTTTTGTGCCCCCTTCTCCAGCCTGCCATGCCTGGTGTCCCATGGGTGGGGGCTCCAGGGGGCAGGTGGCCAACCTGGTGGCTGGGACCTTGTTCCTCAGCTCCTCTTTTCCCTGGGTCCCTATTCTGGCCCTCTCCCCTAGGTCCCGACACTCGTCCACATGGTGGTCCCATAAAGCTGCCTCCAAGGCCTGACAGCTGGGCGGTCCAGGGGAATGGCCTGGAGGCTTGGGGAGAAGAACCAAGGGTGGCTGTGCCAGCCGACACCGATAGGCAGACTTCCAGGTGTGGCCACCAGCTCACCCAGCCCAGGGCAGGGCCTCCTGGGTCTCCCTGCTCCCCAGGCCTCCGTGCACCCCAAAATCTCGGCCCGTGTCCGACCCTTTTCACCTCAGCCAATCCCTAGCCTCCAGCTTGAGCCTCCAAGTTCCCACTCTATTGCACCCCATGCCCCCCTCAGTTTGCTGGGAGACTCTGGTCCTTATCTAATGGGTCATCAACCCAGTTTCCAGAGGGGGAAACAGAGGCCCCCCGAGTACCCAGGGACTGGGGGAGATGGAGCTGGGCCCGGGGGCACTGGGGGAGATGGAGCTGGGCCCGGGGGCACTGGGGGAGATGGAGCTGGGCCCGGGGGCACTACCTGTCATAGTCCCTTTCCTTGACTGCAAACACACCCATCTCAAAGGGTTGTTCTATCAAGATTTGGGGGCTGCAGGCAGGCCATGGCCACGTGAGGTGGGGGACGGGCGTTGGACTTCTGGTGCAAGCTGGGGCTCGTGACTCGGCCCCACCCAAGGGACCCAGACCTGCTCCCAGCAAACAGGGGTCTCTGAGCGCTGTGTGTGGCTGAGTGGGAGCCCTGAGCCTGGCCCTGGGAGCTTGGCGGGGGCACAGCTTGGCGGGGGCACAGCTTGCTGAGGCTCCAGGTGGGGGTGCCGCTCCTGGCAGCAAGCACAGCCTAGAGGCTGTGGAGCGCCCTGGTCTGTGGCTGCTCCTGGAATCGCCTGTTGCCCCCACTGCAGGCAGAGGTGGCCCGGTCCTGCCCGCCTCGGCCTCCCAAAGTGCTGGGATTACATGTGTGAGCCACCGCTCCCGGACAGATATAATATTAATAAATTTGTCTTGATGCTAACCAAGTCATAAAATATAATTTAAGATATTTTTATGGAGGAAAGGAACCACATGGCGGCCGCCGGGCCCAGGCTGGGGAGGCTCGGCGCGCGCAGCTCATTTCACCCTTTCCCTGCTTGGGAGCCTCGGTTACAAACCCGTTTTACAGATGAGGACGCTGAGGACACTGAGCCATGGAGAGTGATCCTCTCACAGTGTACATTTGGAGAGGAGGTAAAATCTCCTCTTTCACACCAGTTGCCCTATGAAAACCCTCCCAGCGGGAAGCCCTGGGGGCCTTGGGAGTCCTAGTGAGAAATGAGAAATCCTCTTTGCTCTTAGGATAAAGACTGGCCCCTTGCAGACCCCCAAGACCCATCGACCATGCCCTCCCCTCCACCTCTCCCTCTGCCGTACACATGGTCCTCAAACTTGCCCCCTGCTCTCCAGCCCCAGGGCCTTTGCACAGACTCTGCCACGGTACCTCTGCCTGGAGGAGACCCTCATCATCCCCCACTGTCACTGCCTCCAGAATCCTCCCCTCCCAGGTGCCTACGTTTTTTTTTTTTTGAAAGAAAGTCTCACTCTGTTGCTCAGGCTGGAGTGCTGTGGTTCCATGTTGGTCCACTGCAACCTCCGCCTCCCGGGTTCAAGTGATTCTCCCATTTCAGCCTCCTGAGTAGCTGGGACTCTAGGTGAGTGCCACCATGCCTCGCTAATATTTTGTATTTTTAAGGACAGGGTTTTATCATGCTGGCCAGGCTGGTCTTGAACTGCTGAGCTCAGGTGATCCACTGGTCTTGGTCTCCCAAAGTGCTAGGGCTACAGGCGTGCACCACGGCGCCCGGCTACCAGCTGCCTATCTTGTACCCCCATTCCTGCCCTCGGGTGTCTCTCCCACAGTTCTTCCCCAGCTCTCAGCACAGCGCCTGGCTCACAGCAGGTGCCCATGAATGAGTTCCTGAAGGAGCCCATAGACATTACAGATGGTGCCCAGAGTCACTTGGCTGAATTTGAGCCGGGTGTGCCTGTCTGACTCCCAAGCTTCAGCTTTCTACCATGGGCCTTGCAGGGGAGCCCACCTGGGACTGAGGCCGGGGGCCCTTGGGAGGCAGGACCAGGGCTGGGAGCTGTGGAGGCGACAGGGGCTGCTCCAAGGGCACAGCAGGCTCCCCGACAGGGACGACTTCCTCCAGCCAAGGGAGGGGGACTGCCGAGGGCGGCGAGGGGCGCCAGAGGAGACGCAATGACCCGAGGAAAGCGCTGAGCAGGTTTCTGGCCCACGGAGAGGCCAGGCGAGCAGGCACAGCGGTGACTTTGAGGCGGGCACGGCCCCACGCATGTCCCCCAAGGCTGCCTCCACTCCCCGTGCCCGCTGCTCTGAGCCTCACCCTGGCCTCACCTGCCTGGAGGGGCCCCAGCCAGGAGTGGAGGCCGGGGGCTTGCTCCCCTAAGTCACCCAGCATCCTGGCCTGGCCTGCGTTCTCCCCTCGCCCTTGTGAGCCCGATCTCAGCCTTCTGTCCTCTGACAAACGTGCAGCCAGCCCCACTGTGTGCCAGGTGCTGGGACGGGGATGGGCACAGCCCTGCTGGTACATGGTGTGTCATCTGGCCAGAGACTGGCAAGAAAGACAGCACAAAAATCAACTGCATAAGAATTCCTGTGAGTGCCAGAGGCCAAGCAAGACATGCAAGGGCGGGGAGGGTGGGGGCAGGCAGTGGAGGGGAGGGGAGGGGAGGGATGGGCGGGGCCTGCTGAACCCCAGAGCTGGGGTGAGCAGCTTGCCAGGCAGGGGTCAGGGACAGGCAGCAAAGCCCCTGAGGCCCCAGGGGGCGAGTGAGGAGCAGAGAAGAAGGACAGAAGCGGGGGTCAGGCAGGAGCAGCCCCTGGGGGCCTTGAGAGCCTTAGTGAGAAATGGGAGCTATTAGGGTGCTTTAGACAGAGTGGGGATGAGCCAGTCGCACAGGGAAGGGACTGGGGGCGCAGGTGGCGGCAGGAGGGGCCTCCTGACTACTGCAGGGTGACCCCTGCCTCCAGGACACCTCTCAGACCTCCCCTGGGGATCGCAGACCTCCTTGGTGCTCTCATAAAGTGCGTTCCCCAGTGGCCTCTCACCTCCCACCCAGATCCTGCCACCAGCACAGAGCCTGGCACCTCCGAGGGGCTCCGTGACTGCCAACTGTCCCACCATCCGACCAGCTGGCAGGCCCAGCCCCACAGGGGGCTCTGGGGAGCAGGTTTGTTCTTGGAAAATCGATACCCCACTTCCCACAGGCCAGCGGTGGGTATCCGTGTGATTTGAGGGCGAGTCGTTTAAAACATGTTTCAGATTAGAAACACCCTGCAGATGGAGGAAAATGCGAAATGTGCTGGATTTTGAAGATAAAATAAGAGACTTCAAAGGCATCTCAAGCTGTGAGAGCAGTTGCTTGTTTGACAAGCTCTGTCCCCTCAGGCCAAGGTCACTGTCCTCCGAGGTGGGGTGGCCCAGGTGGAAGGTGGGGGGCTTCCTGGACATTCCCCACCCTAGGGGGCCAGAGGAACAGGGGCCTCACTGGAGGATGAGGGCTCCCATTTGTGGGAGTACATTCCCAGCAAGCTTCCACATGGACTTTTTTTTTTTTGAGACAGAGTTTCGCTTTGTCACCCAGGCTGGAGTACGATGGCGCAATCTCAGCTCACTGCAGCCTCCCCCTCCCGGGTTCAAGTGATTCTCCGGTCTCAGCCTCCCGAGTAGCTGGGATTTCAGGCATGTATCATTTTGTATTTTTAGTAGAGATGGGGTCTTCATGTTGGTCAGGCTGGTCTTGAACTACTGACCTCAGGTGATCCACCCTGCCCCGGCCTCCCAAAGTGCTCTGCGATTACAGGCATGAGCCACTGCACCTAGCCTTTTTTTTGTTGTTGGAGACAGAGTCTTGCTCTGTTGCCAGGCTGGAGTGCAGTGGTGCGATCTCAGCTCACTGTAACCTCTGCCTCCCAGGTTCAAGAGATTCTCCTGTCTCAGCCTTCCATGTAGCTGGGACTACAGGCATGTGCCACCACGCTGAGCTAATTTTTCTGTTTTTAGTACAAATGGGATTTCACCATGTTGGCCAGGCTGGTCTCCAACTCCTGACCTCAGGTGATCTGCCTGCCTTGGCCTCCCAAAGTGCTGGGATTACAGGTGTGAGCCACCACGCCTGGCCTCCACATGGATCTTTGACCATCATCTTGACATGCACACACACATCCTCCTGCCCCACTTACAGATGGGGAAACTGAGGTCCAGAGAAGAGCAATGACTTGTCCAAGGCCACAGGCTTCAGTGGGAGGAGCCAACATCCTTCTCCTTCACCTGCCCTGGTCCTGAAACCCCCAGCTGTGATCTTCAGTTAGCTGCTCCACCCCCTGGGGTCTCAGTTTCCTCATCTGTAGGGTGGGTGGTCCTTTAACTGAGGGCCTGTGAGGCATTGATGATAAAGTTAAAAATGCCAATAAAACGGCCGGGTGCAGTGGCTCACACCTGTAATCTCTGCACTTTGGGAGACCAAGGTGAGCAGATCACCTGAAGTCAGGAGTTCGAGACCAGCCTGGCCAACATGGTGAAACCCCGTCTCTACTAAAAATAAAAAATTAGCTGGGCATGGTGGCGCATGCCTATAGTTCCAGCTACTCGGGAGGCTGAGGCAGAAGAATTGCTTGAACTCAGGAGGCGGAGGTTGCAGTGAGCTGAGATCATCGTGCCACTGCACTCCAGTCTGGGTGACAGAGTGAGACTCCCTCTCAAAAAAAAAAAAAAAAATGCCTGTAAAACCTACAGCCTCATAGGACTTCTCTGAGGTGGTCCCAGAGCTGGGGGGAGGTGGGGGGGCGGTCCCTGGGGCAGAAGATCCCAGCATCCCTGGTAAGTCAGGGAGAAGGATTTGAAGGCCACTGGTCCAGGGCTAAGCCGCTCGCCACACCTTCTCTGACAGGAGCTTGGGAGCTGGCTGCCCAGAGCTGCTGGGGGTGGCACCCAGCTGGGCCTCCCCATGAGATTCCCCTTGTCTCCTCCTCCATACTGGCCCCATTCCAGGCCCTCATTCCCCGACTCCCCTGCGCCTGAGAGCAGCCTCCTTCACTCCTGTCCCCCTCCGGGTGCCCCCTGCCCGCTGACCCATGTCCACTCCACTCTACAGCCCCTCTTCCTGGTCTATTTGAGGCGTCCCACCCCCACGCCTCTCCCTATAAAAGCCTCACAATTTGCTGTTTAAAGGTCAAAGTAGGTGACGTGGCTTCGGTTCCAGCTGGCCTGGGCCTCCCATTTGTCCCCTTCCTGACTGGGTTTCTTGGGTTCTGCCTTTGCCCAGCTGCCTGGGCCCCTGGAGACCCAATCTCCTGGCCAGTCTCACCCCAAGCTGACCCCTGAGCCCCTGGCAACACGGAGGTCCCCTCAACACCCACCCTCCAAGCCCTGTCCCCGGCCACCTTCCACTTGCTGGTATTTTGCTAAGAAATTCATGTTCATTACCCCAAATGGAATACCATGAGCATGCAACACGAGAGCAAGGCAGCTCAGCTGCTCACAGCGCAGATTCGGCTCACCCCATTCCCGTGGCCCTGAAGGACCTTCCAGATTTTGAAACAAAACAAAAAATAGCTGATAACACATTTATCAAGCAAGTTCTCCCAGCAATGCATTCGGCCAAGTGTTTCCAGTGGCTTCTTTCAACTCACCCTCCCCACAAGAGCCCATTAAGGGGGTCCTATTATATTTCCCACTTTACAGATGAGAAAATAGAGGTTCACAGAGGCTGAGTGACTTGTCCAAGGTCACGAAGCTGGGAAGTGGGGAGCTAGGTCTGAATCAGGAGGTCTGACTTCCACGGCAGGACTAAGCTGCCGCTGCAGCCGTAGGCACTTGGGACCCCCAGCTGCTGCCTGGGCCTCCCCTCCCCCGGGCACCATGGGGCAGGCACTCAGCATCCCACATTAGCATAACCATAAGCATCCCTGAAACTCAATTACCAGGAGATGGCTTGGGCCCCAGCCAGCCGGGCAGTCTCCATCCTTGGAGGAATGAGGGGCTGGGGATCCAGGGAGCCTTGGCGGGTGGGAGGGCGGAGGGCATCAGAGATGAGGGAGGGGTTGGGGGGCCTTAGGGCAGCCAAGGACCCCTCAGTGGGTGGGCCTTGAAGGCAGCAGCAGGCAGCTGGGCAGGCCCGATTGCCCCATAGGAAGGTCATGGGTTCCTCTGCATCCAGCTTGCTGGGTGACCCCGGAAAGCCCCTTGCCTCTCTGTGACTCAGCTTTCTTCTGAAAGGAGAAAACCAGGGGCTACTTTGTAATTTTTTTTTTTTTTTGAGACAGTTTCACTCTGTCGCCCAGGCTGGAGTGCAGTGGTACAATTTGGGCTCACTGCGACCTCCCACTCCTGGGTTCAAGCGATTCTCCCAGGCCTCAATCTCCTGCAGCTAATTTTTGTATTTTTAGTAGAGGTGGGGTTTTGCCATGTTGGCCAGGTTGGTCTTGAACTCCTGAGCTCAAGTCAAAGTGCTTGGATTAAAGGTGTGAGCCACCGCATCCGGCTGGGGCTATTTTAGGAGAAAACAAAGCAGGGGTTTACAGGAGGAAAGAGTGAGCACCAGCTCTGAACAGCCAGGCCAGCCTGGGCTCCACCCGACTCCCAGATCCCCGTCCCAGGAGGCCGGCTGCTGTGGCGGCCTACCTGTACGGCTCCTCAGCTGCCCCCCGCCCCTCCCTGCCTTCCTCTCCCAGCAACTGGTGAGCCTTTCCCACACATTTCCTGCACGCATGAAATCAACCTCACAGAACAGCAGAAGTCCCTCTCCGCAGAGGTATCCGCTACCCTGGATTTAGCATGTATTTTCTCTAGAGTTTACTATGCATGCTCCTCAACAAGGTAAGACCTAGGTTCTGTGTCTCTGAGTTTTGTATGAGTTTTGCATGAACAGCAGGTGGCGGTTTGCTGTTACCACTCATTGCCATGCCTGTGAGATTTATCTGGGCACGCCCACACTGCTCGCATGGGCCCTCCAGCCTTTGTTGTTTGTTTGTTTGGTTTTTTTTTGAGACAGGGTCTTGCTCTGTTGCCCAGACTGGAGTGAGTGCAATGGAGGGATCATAGCTCACTGAAGCCCTGACCTCCTGGGCTCAAGAGATCCTTCTGCCTCAGCCTCCCAAGTAGCTAGGACTACAGACACACACCACCATACCTGGCTAATTTTAAAATTTTCGGGCTGGGTGCGGTGGCTCACACCTGTAATCCCAGCACTTTGGGAGGCCAAGGTGGGCAGATTACGCGGTCAGGAGTTAGAGACCAGCCTGGTCAACATGGTGAAACCCCGTTTCTACAAAAAATACAAAAATTAGCTGGGGATGGTTATGCGCACCTGTAATCCCAGCTACTCAGGAGGCTGAGGCAGGAGAATCACTTGAACCCAGGGGGTGGAGGTTGCAGTGAGCTAAGATTGAGCCATTGCACGCCAGCTCTGGGCAACAGAGCAAGACTCCATCTCAGGCAAAAAGGAAAAAAAAAATTTTGTAGAGACAGGGTCTCCCTCTGTAGCCCAGGCTGGTCTTGAACTCCTGGGCTCAAGCGAGCCTCCTGTCTCAGCCTCCCTAAGGGCTGGGATTACAGGCTGAGCCACTGTGCTCGGCTTCATGGGCCCCTTTTCACTGGTGTTTAATGCTCCATGGTGGAACTACCCCACGCCCAGCCACCCATTCTCCTATGGACCCACAGTCCAGCGTGCCTGGTTTTTTCTCATGCAAACACACCCCATGTACCAATCCACTACATGCACACATGCACCAACGTTTCTCTTGGGTCCACGATTGGGAGCGGGCTGCTGGGTTGTGGAGTATACAGAATCTAAACTCTACTAGTTATTGCTAAAGTGCTCTCCAAAGGGGTTGTTGAGATGATCATTTAAAAATATAAATTAGATCACATCACTTCCCTGCTTAAAATTCTCAAATAGCTTCCAATTATACTTAGAATGAAATCCGTGCTTTCCCCGTGGAGGCACGGCTGTATCCCACAGACCTTCCCCCACAATCTCCTGGCCTCCTTTTTCTTCCTTGAAGAGGTCTGGCTCTTTCATGCCCCAGGGCCTTTGCACATACAGGTCCCTCTGCCAGGCACATTATTCTTCCAGCTCCTCTCAAACTGGGCTCCTTCTTATCCTTCGGGGCTCAATGAAAATGTCACCTCCTCTGAGGGGCTGCCCCTGACCACCCAGTTAGTGCCTTTTGACCCATTCCTTTTTTTTTTTTTTTTTTTGAGATGGAGTTTTGCTCCTGTTGCTCAGGCTGGAGTGCAGTGACTTGATCTTGGCTCACTACAACCTCCACCTTCCTGGTTTAAGCGTTTCTCCTGCCTCAGCCTCCTGAGTAGCTGGGATTACAGGCATGCGCCACCACGCCTGGCTCATTTTGTATTTTTAGTAGAGATAGGATTTCTCCGTGTTGGTCAGGCTGGTTTCGAAGTCCCGACCTCAGGTGAGCTGCCTGCCTCGGCCTCCCAAAGTGCAGGGATTACAGGCATGAGCCACCTCACCCAGCTAGACAGATTCTCTTTAGAGCTGGGGATGGGAGCGGGTTGAAGGGGTGGGTCTGGAGGCAGGGGCTGCCGGATGGTGGTGTCTGAGGATGCGTTGAGGGAGGGCTGGGAGAAGTGGCAGGACTGAACCCATGGGAGCAGCGGAGGCGGTACTGGGTCAGGGATGGGATCAGCTTACAACTGTGGCTCAGCCCAGTCAATGGAAGCGACATGGTACGTGAAGACACAGTGGTGGCCCTAGCCCTCCTGCCCTCCTGCCCATGCAGCCTTCCATCACTCTCTGCAGCAAACTGGGAGGGGAGTTCATTCCTGTCCAGGCTACCCAGAGGCCCGGGTCCTACCCTCTGGGGTCGCAGTCCCCCTAACCACAACGTTGGGCAGACAATTTCCTACACTTTTGGGGGAGGATCCTCCCTGGGCCCCCAGCGAGGCGCCCTGGACCTATGTTCCTCTCCCCTACCGCAGACGCGAAACCGAGGCCAGAGAAGGAGAGGAACTGGAAGAAGACGGCACAGCTGAATCGTCACTGTGCTTTTTGGAATACCAAGTGTTGTGCCGAGGCCAGAAACGTTCCCTTCTCAGTGCGGACGGAGACAGGCAGAGGAAAGGCCGCTGCCACTTGCGGCGCAGGGTCTCTAGGAGAGACACCAGAGGGCCCGTCTTCTGCCTGCCCGCCACCCTTCTGCGCAGCCAGTGGCAGCTCACTCGCTGAGGCTGCCCAGGACTGTCGGAGGCGGGGCTGGGGAGGGAGAAGAGGCAGTTGTGTCTGACTCTAAAACTGGTGCCCCCGGAGTGGGGAGTGCCAGAGTCTCGGAGTCTCGTGGGAAGGGCCACGTGGGGTGGGGAGGAGGCCTTCTAGTTCCCTGCTGTGCTGAGGGTCTGGAGCCCACGGTGCCCCTTGCCGTGTGTTATAACCCCTCCCAGGCCTTGTCCCGTGGGGACATGAGAGGACCCCAGCCTAGTCCCTGCTTGCCTGCCTACCTCAGGCCCCCCCTGGCCTCATGCCTCCTACCCTCTGTTCTCCTGCCCTCCCAGCTTGGGCTCCACGCTGCAGAAGGAGGAGGGAGAGGAAGAATGAGGGGGGCGGAGGGAGGAAGGAGGAGGGAGCGGGAGGCAGGAGGAGGTCACTGTGGCAGCCATTGGTATGCGAAGCCCAGTCTCAGCCCCTTTGCAGCCCAGCCTCTCTGCTCAGCTCTTTAAGAATCCCTCCTCGGTGGCGGCAGCGTGGTGGTTGCCTGGCAACCCCCTCGCGCCCCGCCCCCTGCCGCCGGCGCTGGCCCTTTTCCCTTCCCCCTCCTCCCACAGCTCCTCCCAGTGCCCAGCCTAGCTCAGAACCTACCAGGCCTGGCTGCTGGAAGCACCGGAGCCCATTTGGTAAGGGGCTTTGAGCGACTGCATCCAGTACCAGCCCTGGACCACAGCTCTGCCCCCCAGGGCTCAGGGAGGGGACCCTGGACTTAGGACACCCTTTCTCTTTACTCCCCCGCCCCTGGAGCACCTAGGCCAGCAGCTGAGGGCAGGTGAGGGGTCCCAGAAGATGCCATCTGTTTCTTTGGCCCCAGCTCTGCAGCCCCAGGACTCTGGGAGAGGAAACCTGGGCTCAGGGCACCCCACCTCAGACTCTCCCACCTCGACCTGCCCGCCCCAGGGCACCATCAGTGGCCTCAGCTGCCTGAAGATATTGGAGTCTGTTGGGGGACAGAGACAACCCAAGGGGAAGGGCAGGAGCTGCCTGAGTTCCCAGCGGGGTGGGGAGTGGTGACCTGCTGCGGTCGGTTGAGCTGGGTGCTGGGCTGTGGGGGAGACCAAGGCCATAAAGCAGCTCACCCTGGGGCAGAGGAATGGGAGGGGGAGATGAGGGGGCTGCAGAGCTTGGAGCCCCTGCAACAGGAGTCTGGCAGCCGGCAGAAGAGGCACAGTGACAGGGTGGGGGGATCCCCAGTAGAGGTCTCTGAGGCACCAATCTCAGAACCTCTTGTATCCCCGACCTCGGGCAGTCATGGGGACCAGGCCCCCTGGCTTTTTTTTTTGAGATGGAGTTTCGCTTTTGTTGCCCAGGCTGGAGTGCAGTGGTGCGATCTCAGCTCGCTGCAACCTCCGCCTCCTGGGTTTAAGCAATTCTCCTGCCTCAGCCTCAGTAGCTGGGATTACAGGCTTCCACCACCACGGACAGCTTATATTTTTTATTTTTAGTAGAGACAGGGTTTTGCCATGTTGGGCAGGCTGGTCTCAAACTCCCAACCTCAGGTGATCTGCCCGCCTTGGCCTCCCAAAGTGCTGGGAATGCAGGCGTGAGCCACTGCACCCAGCCTCCCCAATGTCTTGGGGCTGCCACCCTCTCTTTGGATCAGGCCCCACCTGTCACTCCCAATGGCAGCCCCTTCCTCACGGTCCCGGGCTCCAGCCCTCATCAGTTTCCACCTGCCACAGACTTCTACGCCGATCAGAAAGCCCAGACTATCTCCTGGAGACCCTTCCCAACCTGCCCTGCACAGCTGGCCTTGCCCCCTCCCCCTCTCAGACACATGCCCAAGAACTGCTCGCATCCAGCCCTCCCTGTCCTGGCCCTGGCTGGTGTCCCCATGGGGCTGTCTTTCAGGACATGGTTCACATCTCCTTCCTGAACTTGGATGTGTGTAACAGGTGAATGATGGCTGGAGTCAAGGAAGGTTTAAATCACTGCAAAAAGCATATCCTCTGCGGGAATGATGGCTGGGAAGGGAGGGAGCCAGGAGAGGCAGCCCTGGGTGTCTGGAAGGGATGAGGCAGGGGAGGTGATGTCACTGGTGGGGAGGCAAGGAAGCTCCCAAGGGAAGGAGGGGCCCAGGAGAGAAACCTGGGCACCAAAGCCTCAGTCCTGCTCAGGTTGGGGGCTGACTGGCTGACAGGTGGAACCACTGCCCAGCCGGGTGACAGTCCGGCCTCTGCCCAGGCCTGTGTTCCCACCCTCTCTGGAGTCTGTCTCCCCACCCACCCAGGGGCAGCTGGTGAGACCTGATCTCCCCTGTCATGTCCCCTTCACCCCCTAAACTTATACCCAGACTCTACCCACTCCCCAGTAGCTGCATGTGATCTGGCCCCCCAGAACCCCAGGACCCATCATCTCCAGGCAATTCTCAGTTTTGTGAATCATGGCTGGCCTTGGGACAACTTGTCATTGTTGCCTTGAAGGACTCTGTCAGCCTGATGCACTTACTCACCAGTGCCTGACCATGCTGTCCCCACATGCTGGGCACTGTAGCAGGGGTTGGGGACATGCAGGAACCCAAATAGGCCTGGCTGTGCCCTCAAGGTGCTCACAGTCTGGTGGAGAGATGAATACTAACAGAACGCTCAGGACTGGACACAGACGCCTGTGATTCTAAGTCCTGCGACTATTGTATGTACTCTCCAGGAAGCAAACACACCACCAGAGAGAAAATCAGCCACACCCAGATCTTATAGACGTGGACATGCTGGCCGGTAGATGAAAAACCCAATCATTGAAATCATAAGTGGTCGGGCGTGGTGGCTCATGCCTGTAATCCCAGCACTTTGGGAGGCTGAGGTGGGTGGATCACCTGTCAGGAGTTCAAGACCAGCCTGACCAATATGGTGAAATCCCATCTCTACTAAAAATACAAAAATTAGCTACTCAGGAGGCTGAGACAGGAGAATCTCTTGAACCTGGGAGGTGGAGGTAGCAGTGAGCCGAGATTGTGCCACTGCACTCCAGCCTGGATGACAGAGTAAGACTCCGTCTCAAAAAAAAAAAAAAAAAAAAAAAAAAAAAATTATAAGCAATCACCAATGAGCTAAGTGCTACAAAACAGAAGTAGAGGAAGGAGACAGAAGAAGGTGACCTAATCGGGAAGGTGGGGTTAGACGCTAAGCGTGGTGGCGTACACCTGGAATTCCAGCTACTCAGGAGGCTGAGGCGGGAGCATCGCTCGAGCTGAGGAGCTCGAATCCAGCCTGTTCTACATTGTAGGTCTTACCGTTTTCTCTTTTTTTTTTTTTTTTTTTTTGTGACAGAGTCTTGCTCTGTCACCCAGGCTGGAATGCAGTGGTGCGATCTTGGCTCACTGCAACCTCTGCCTCCCAGGTTGAAGTGAATTTCCCTGCCTCAGCCTCCAGAGTAGCTGGGATTACAGGCGCCCACCACCATGCTGGCTAATTTTTGTATTTGTAGTAGAGATGGAGTTTCACCATATTGGTCAGGCTGGTCTTGAACTCCTGACCTCAGGTAATCTGCCTGTCT